>NC_134540.1:28916590-29219621 GCF_050624435.1 Tenrec ecaudatus
CTTATATGAAGAAGAGCGTGGCAGAAGAATAGGAGGAAGGCTTACAAGAGGCTGTACCAAGCAGAATACCCAACCTTGCTGGCTGATAGTCTGGAGGACTTGAAGCACTTGCTCATGAAGGTCAAGGACTGTAGCCTTCAGTATGGATTACTGGACTACTCGATGTAAAGAAGACCAAAAGCCTCACAACTAGACCAACAGGTAACGTCATAAAACATGGAGAAAAGGTTGAAATTTCTAAGGATTTTTACCTTGCTTGAATCCATAATCAAGGCAAATAGAAACAGCAGTCAAGAGACCAAAGGTGCATTGTGTTAGATAAATCTACTGCACAAGACATCTTTATAGTAGCACCTGACTTAAACCATGGTATTTTCCCTTGCCTCTTCTGAATGTGACAGGTGTACACTGAATAAGGAAGATCAAAGAAGAATCTCTGTCTTGGAATGATGGAGCTGGAAAAGAGTACTGAAAGTGCCATGGACTGCTAAAAGGACGCGATGATCTGTGTTGGAAGACGCAAGGCTAGAGCTGCCCTTAGAGGCAAGGATGGAAAGAGACTGCCTTACATACTTTGGATATATTGACTAGAGAGACTTATTCTTGCAGAAGGATATCATGTTTGGTAAAGTGGAGGGTTAGGAGAAAAAGGAAGACCCGCAATGAGAATTAGACTTACTTCTTCAAAATCCAGTAGTTTTGCCAAGTATTTCCTCCAAGAAGTAACATACCAAAACATTCCGTAGAAAACAGACTAACTATATTATAAGTAATAAAATATTTCATGGAATATTATTTGAATATGGTGAGAATAAAAAAATATTGTGCTTTTCCTGTAAAATAATAAACTAGTCTAACATTTTAGATGCTTTTGACTAAATCCTATTATTGTGATTTTTTTGTAACTTGAATCTTTGGACAGAGCTCTTTTTCCTCTATGGTTTAATCTTTTATAATAATCATGTCACATTGACAATTTGTGAGTTAATAGGAGATATTTCAAATAGCTATGTATTTTATTTTATATATTTCAAAGAAATTAATAGATGTATTTAGAATCTTTATTAAAATAAAATGGTACTTGCAGTATGTGTGAATACTGTCTACATCAAAGACACTTTGAGTTACTTAAAATTAATGTCTCAAAATTTACAGCTGCTATTACTATGCACCCTGTGAAAATGTTCAATATTTAAGATTAATTGTTCTTTAATGAAATCATAATTCCTTTAAAGTGGTTAGATATATTTTGAATCATTTTAAATGTGATTTGCAATGCTAGAATACACTTACAAGGTAAACTCAAATCAAAATCACTGCTATTGAGTTGATTCTGACTTACAGACTAGACAGGGAAGAACAATCCCTGTAGTTTTCTGAGACTGGACATTTTCATGGGAGTAGAAAGCCTCACCTTTCTCCCACAGAGGAGCTGGTGGTTTCAAACTGCTGATATTGAGGTTGGCAGCTCAACTCGTACCCTTCAATACCACTTGAGCTTACGGCAAGGAAGTATGAATGGGACAGATTTCCCAGACTTAGTGACTGGAGTCTAGCGGGGGAGAAGGGGTGTTGGAGCTCCCATGTTCTAACACATAGTTTTAAGTTTTATGTGTGTGTGTTAAGTGTGATTTAACTAGTTTAATCTTTGTACAAAAATGTTCTTGACTTTTGATCTTGCATAATTGAAAGAAGTACATTTCAAAATGCTGTTGGTCAGGAAACCTAATTATATATTTTTATGCTTATATAAATTAAAAGTTTAAGAAAAATAACATATCCACATTAAATACAATAGATTGTAATTCAAATTCAGTCTCTCATATTGGAAGTGATATTATTTGTGGGGATTGTTTTATTAATTCCATATACTTTATATATCTTTTTGCTCTACCAATTTCTTTAAATACTGAAAATATCTCAGTGATTGTGGAATATTTAATATTAATTTGAAAGCAATTTCAATAATAATATGCCACTCTTGTAAAACAAACAGGTCTCTTGCTTTTTTGATGGCCAGACTAGAGTGTTGCTACCTTAGCCAGTTCTCTGCTTCAACTGGCGAGGCTCACTTCCTGCAAGACATCCCTGAGGAGAAGCCACATGACATGGACCTACCCTGATGCAGCCCTGAGTGCTGGAGCAGCCATGTGGAGACCCCTGCGAGCGCTGAGATGCTTACACGTTCACTGATTCCGCTTTCCTCCTGCAGTCGGCATCACTGCATCTGTTTTGTGAGATGGAGGAGGACTTTATGGATTGGTGTCAGGCCTATTGGCTAATGTTAGACCTGTGGGCTTGGGCAGCACTGGGTTGGGATGTTTTCTTGATGTGCACTTACCCTTCATATAAAAAACTCTCTCTTATACATATGAGTTTCTGTGGATTTGTATCTCTAAAATACCCAGACTAATACACTGCCCAAGACCAGCTAGAGGTTTTTACTGCCAATCTTGCCCAACATTTAAACCGCACAAACTGAGTTTCTTTTTTTATTAGTGTGGAAGATTATAACAGAACTTGTTTGTGTTCATGATAAACTCTGTGTTTGGAAACATAGGTTGCATATAAAAGTTCCAATAAATATTACCTAATTTATAGTTGCAGCAATTGATCATGAACACCCTTTCCAGGTGTCTGTAACAAAATTGTGTCACAATTCACTCTCTCTTTTTCTCTGTTTTCCTATACCATAAGCATTTTTTGGTTGTTCCTAAACAATTAAAGATAGCTTCTGTGCCTCTTCTTTTTACTATATCTTATTGTACTCACTCATTATCTATCCACATATATGCGTATGTGTTTATGACATGTTGTAATATGTGCAATCATTTCCTACTGTGGTTCCCTATTTAGTTTTCACCTTGTATGTGGCATTTATTAGTATATATTTATAAAATCTACTTAAAATGACACTTAAATATTATCTACTTGCAAGTTACAGATTACCATAATCTAAAATTTTCCCCTCATCATATCCACATTGCAAGCTTTGGAATTTCCTGTTTATATCTCCTAGACAGAGTAAGAAAGACAAACATTCTGTTTTAGATAGTTTGTTAAAACGAAGTAAAATTGAAAAAAATTTTCAGTAGAAACAATATAAAAATACCCAAACAATACTGAAATCTCATATTATTCTCACAGAGAATTAATATATTGGAGAATTTATGAGATTTTTTAAAAATATACTAAATTCTATATGACTTGTTAAGTCAAATTAGTGCATATATATTTGTGTCCCAGCCTCTGTATAAAACAAAAGGAGGTATAGTTGATAAATCTTGTGAAAATTTTAAAAAGTCAAATGGTTCATTATATACTAGATAATGCATTTCCGTTTCAATGGAAATATTGGGAATAATTCATATTTAATAATGTGACATATTGATTTAAATTTAAATTTTGTAAGCTACTTAGACTTAACAGATTTGTCTTATATTCATGGTTTCAAATTGATGTTGAATTTAAAAAGATAGTGATTCTTATGTATAGCTTGGAAATATCCTGTATGGAATTTGGACAGGATATATGCATGCATCATTTATATTTTGATTACATTCTAAGTGCCGTCAAGGTGCTGTGTTCATGAATTATTCAAAACATCTAAAAGAATGGGCTTTTTGCATTCCATATTCCAGAGTTTTGTTTTTCAGCCAGGATGTCTTAACAATGTACAACACGTGTCACTGATGGAATATGATTAGATATACACTGTACTCTGACAGTTAACAATTATTCCCCTGTGTATTACACTTGCAGACTGGATAAATGGGATAAAAATGCGTGCAGTGACTCAAAGCAGAAGTCACTTAGAAAGTAGGCAATATATATAATTTCTTTTTTCTGCAAGACAGATTAAAATCAAATATGGGAATATTATATTTTGGCCAGTAAGACACTGTTTGATATCAATCAATTTCTAACTTGGATAGAAAATACTTATAAGATAATACATTAGTACATGAAAAGCAAAATTAAATGTCAAATATTTGTTCTATTTGTCCTTAAGCACAGTACTGATAAAATACACCATCACTTTTTCTTGATTCCTACCAACCACACTGGCAAGGTATGTAAAAAATAAACTATAAATTTAAGCAGAAAAAAAAATATGTCACCTCCAAGCATAGTCTCAGTGCATGTTGAAAAGAAAAGCTGGTTAACGCACACATTGTTCATTCAATTTACTGAT
The DNA here is from genome assembly GCF_050624435.1 of Tenrec ecaudatus. Classification (NCBI taxonomy): domain Eukaryota; kingdom Metazoa; phylum Chordata; class Mammalia; order Afrosoricida; family Tenrecidae; genus Tenrec; species Tenrec ecaudatus. The sequence goes on from NC_134540.1 coordinate 28,920,786, forward strand.
TGCGCCATTCGGTACTCTGCCATCCATCAGCTTACTGTGTCTGTCTGTAAGGCAGAGCGAAACATTGCCTGGTCGTGTACCATCCTCAAGATTGTCAAGTTTCAGCCCATTGTTGCTTTTAATTCAACTACTTAGTTCGTGAGAACTGTTTGCACAGGTTTTAAAAAAGGTCACATTTTAGGAACATTCATTTGATAGGAAAAAAATCAGTGAAAAGAATGGATAAATGAATTCTGAGGGATCGACTTCAAGGAAAGGGCTCATGCAGTGATCAGGGTTGGTAAGTACTAATCCATAAGTTAGGTTGCAGCAGCTGGCAGATTTCGATTCTGCATGTCAGGCAGCTTAGTGAGGACACCTGTAGACCTACCTTCCCAGGACAAGAGGGCAGGTGTTGAAATGAAACTACTTACATAATTAATTATGCAGATTACCTCTTCCATACACGTAGTTTGTGACAACAAGCAAAGATGAAGCAGTATTTGAAAAGTATAGATAGCTGAAATAGTATAAAGTGCACATAGGTCCTCCTCTGGCCCTCTTTGAGTACAAACGACATCACCACCGCTGATATTCCATTTTGCCCATGCATTAGTTATGCTTCCCTGTGTTTAATATGTATGCAAACAAGTTAACATGCCTACATTAATATGAATGAGAGTAGAACACATACAACTCTAAATTGTTTTCACTTGTTAACATATACTAGAGATTAGGTCACGCCAGGTTTTTTTTTCCAATTTCATAGCATCCGACTATGAGAAGACACCATAAATACTGCATTTAATTTCACTTTTAAGTTTCTCTCTGAAGCAAGGCTGTTCCTGAAATGAGTGTAATTTTTGTATAAGTTTAATAGAAATTTCTTAAAAGCTGCATGTCCCAAGATAATGTATCACCACTTGTCTGTCAGTTTGTCTTAATTGTGGTAGCTGATGTGTTGCTGTGCTGTTGAAAGCTATGTCACTGGACTTGCAAATGACAGCAGGGTGGTCTGAAGTGAACAGGTTTAAGCAGAGCTTCCAGACTAAGACCAGATCACAGAACTTGAAATGTACAAAGTATGACTCTAAGAATACTGCGAGTCCTAAAAAATGGAATAGAATGCATAAAGATTGACATTCTAGGCATTAACGAGCAGAATGAAGTGGTATTGACCATGTAGAATCATAAAAAGATCTCCTATACTAGTCTGGGAAAGACAGCCTCAAGAAGAGTGGCATCACATTATTCATCAAACGGAGCATATTATGGCCTCTATAGAAGTACAATCCTGTCTCTAATAAGATAACATCCATCCACATATGAGGAAATTCAATCAATACAACTCAATCAAATTTGCGTACCAACCACTGTAGCTAGTGATGCAGAAACTACAGCATTCTACCAGTGCTTTCAGCGTGAAGTTGATAAAAAATGCAACCAAGAGGCACTGTTAATTACTGTTGATTCAAATGCAGAAGTTGAAGCAAAGAAGAGAGAAAAGTAGTTGGAAAATATGGCCTTGGTGATAGAAACAGCGCCGGTGATTGCATGATAGAATTTGAAAGCTCAATTGCATCATTGAAACAGTTTTTTTCCAAGAACAAAAAGGTGACTAGAGATGGACTTTCCTTATTGGAGTGGATAGAAATCAAACGACCAAGTCTGGGAAAGAGATGATGGACATGTTCAATTGTTCAATATGGACGCTCCGGTATGAAGATGAAGGACACGAAAATAAGTCCATGAGAGCCATAAAAGGACCTTCAGGATACTCCATCTGAATTTGGAATGCACCTCAAGTACAGATTTGATGCATTAAGCACGAGCGACAAAGACTGGATGATGGAGCTGTGGAATGACCTCTAGAACATCAAGCAAGAATGAAGCACAAGTTATTTAAAACTCCGAATGGAAGAAAAGATCAAACGAGATGTCACCAGAGACTTTGAAGCTTGTTCTTAATCATAGAGGAGCTAAGGCAAATGAAAGAAATGAAGTGAAAGAGCTGAAATAAATTTTTGAAGGGGCAGCGTGAAAAGACAAAGTAGCATATTATAATGAAATGTTGTATGGCCTAGACTTATACTGCCAAAAAGAAAGCAAAAGCTCCACATATCTTAAAATAATACTTAAACTGTTGAATGATTCAGGGAGCATCGAAGAAGATGGAGAGACTATACAGAGTCACTGTACCAAAAATAACTAGTCCACATTCCACTCTTTCAGGAGGGAACAGGAGAAAGTACCAGTGATGTTAAAGGAAGAAGTCAAGCTGCACTGAAAGCAAATAGCCCAATACAAGACTCCAGGAATTGATGGAATATCAAGTGAAATATTTCAACAAACTGATGAAACACTGGAAGTACTTTCTGGTCTATGACAGAAATTTAGAGGAACAGCTAATTGACCAACTGGCAGGAAGAGATTTACATTGATACCCATTACACCAAAAGGTGATCTAGCGGAATATTCCATTGTAGAACAATATCATACACATACAATACCACATACAAATAATATTTTTGCTGAAGATCAACACAAAAATTGCAGCAGTACATTGAGAGGGAGCTGCCAGAGGTCCAGACCAGATTCAGGACACAAAACTAGGGATATCGTCGCTGCTATCAGATGGACTTGGCTGAAAGAGAACACTAATACGGTGTTCACTTGTGTTTTCTTGATTGCGCTAAGGCATGTGATTGTGCAGATCATAAAAAAATTATGGTTAATTTTGAGAAGAATGGGGATTCAAGAACAACTCATTGTGCTCATGTACAACCTAAATAAAGCTTATATGCAAATGAGTGCTTCAGCAGGTGCAGCAACCTGCGAGGGACTTACAGTGCAGACAATGAGCACCTTTCATTCGCTCACTTTGTCACAGGACTCGTGGAGGTGGTGATGCAATCTCTTCGAAGGCCTAATATGAATGAAGAAAGCGGAAAAAATAATTGTTCCAACAGCAGTTTCCAAGGCTGTAATATTTATTTTTCACCTTTTTCCACCGCCACTTGGATTTTCCTCACTCGTGGTTTACATTTTGATTAATCTTGGTTGCTTACCTGCTAGGTTGAGCCAGATAGTGTTCCAGAACATTCCTGAGCTCTTAAATGCTAGTTATTGGTCATTCATAGTCATTAGTGTTGCTCATTTGCTGTTACCACAGCCAGAAAAAGAACTAATGGGAACTTCAATATCCCAGTTGACTGACGTACTGTTCCCTTTCCCTCCCACAGAATAGCAACCATGGATTCTCATGGTAACTGCACATAAGTTATTATACAATTACCCCTTTCTGTATTTGCTGCTCGGCTGATAGTCGGGATTCAAAGTGGCCAAGTAGAAGTCATAACTTCCAATCCTGTGAAACGCGCACTGTGTTGTATGGTAAAAATGCTCCTGAACTCGAAACAAGAACATGTACTGAAGGAGAAACAAAGATACGGAGGTCGAGAATAATGACTCAGGTAGTGAATAAAAGCTTTTATAAAAATAGACTGCCATGCCCCTTACCTTGGTTCCCAGACTCCTCTTATAGTTTAGGACACATAACCATGTTTTAACATTGGCTATATACCATATCCTAAATAATAATAATTATTAAAAACACTCCAAGCTATCTAGTCAATTCTGATTCATAGCAACTCTGTCTCCTGAAAAATCATGTCCCAAATTCAAAGATTAGTAGCCAATGCAGTGCCTCACTTAGACCTTTCACTGATCATATCACTCTTCTACTGGGACTGTTATCTTTAAAATGTGGCATCCATTTCAAAACCAGTGAAATTTATGGTCATGTAGCTATTGTTACATTTCCCTTATAGAATGAATTTTTAATCTAAATAGATGTTATATAAACTATTCTGGCTGTTGATCAGATATTTGTAATACTCTGATGACAATCACCCTGATAAAGAAAGGAAAATATCTATTAGAAGATTATAACAGTTCTTTGAAAGATATATTACTGTCCTTTCTAGTGTAGTAAATGAAAGTATTTTTGTTTTTTTTAGTAAATGAAAGTTTTATGTAACATATATGATATTAATGAGTTCACCAATTATCGTAGGAGAGTGACAATTTTGAATCTCAATTTCAGTCCTCTTGTTGTTCTAGTCAGGTTCTATCAAGCTGGTTCTGACTCATAGCTCCCTGTAGCACAATGGAAAGAAATCCTGCCCAGTCCTGTGCCATCCCTCAATTGCTCCATTGCTTGACCCCATTGGGGCAGCCACTGTGTCAATCCATCTCCTCGAGACCTTCCTCTTATTCATTGACTCTGAGTTGTTTGCAATTGCTAGAATCTTAAATATAAATATCTACAAGAGTCATGATAAGCAAGAAAGCATGCTGTCGAGTTCACACATGGCCATTCTAACCATGACCAATCTGTTTATATGCCCATTATGTAGGCATCGAAGTGTTTGAAATTGAGAATGGTTGATATCCATATAATGGGTCATTCCAGCAATTAAGTTTTAGTGTTCCTCTGGGAGAATAGTCGTCCTTGATTGTCCTTTAGGATTACACAGTCAGGGACTTTATTATAGTATCAACCTATCCATTTTTATTTACCTTACGTACTGTCAACATGTGAGAAAGATGGATTCTCCAGGTCAAAAGCTGTGCACCAAGTATGAGAAGTGATCTTGGTTTGCTTCAGGAGATACTCCATAGCTAGCAAAGCAATGTGATTGGGACTATTTGTAAATCCAGCCCTTATTTTTATCTGCCTTAAAATTCAACAGAGTTGTTAAATGGAAACAAATGGAAGCACTAACATCATGCACTTTAAATCTTTGCCCGAGTCACTAATTTCTGTCAGTTCCCTCAGAATGCACCATTTCTTCAGATGTATTATCCTAAGCAAGAGTAGAAGGGTGTCGGGGCTTTCCATTTGCCTTCATAATACTGTAATTCTTATCCCACAAGTCAGGTAACGGAGTGATATATTTATAGTGCCTAAGGCACTTACATTTATCTGATTATAAGGATCTAAGGCTAAGAAATATAACAGACAGAAATAGCTTGAGAAAATGTTGAACTTTCTGTCATTCTACATCCTGGCTGGGCTAGATCAATTGCCGGTAGTAAAGAATAATGTGATTGATATATATCTACCCAGAGAAGTTGTTAAAATATGTCCCAAATCAATTTATTGATTTAATGATTTAAGTATACAGTGGCTTTTCATTTTTTCAAACATGGTTATAAGAAAATGATAACATTCATTATAAATTTACATTAGAGAAACCATGTAGTTTAAGCAGAATACAGATAGCGATGGAACATTAAGGGGAATACTGAAGAATTATATGCAGCTCCACAGTTATAAGGTTAATGGTATATTTGCATGATACTCTGAAGTAAAAACCAAAAATTTCCATTACCATCCAGTTGGTTGTGATACATAAAGCAGAGGAAAATTGCTCGATAGAGGTTGTAAGCTACTGAAGCACTGGAACCCTTCTATGCCAAGGAAATAAGAAAATAGATATCTGACCAACCAAATTGAAGAGATCCATATTTATGCTCATTCCAAATAAAGGGCACCCAACAGAATGCGGACATTATCAAACTATAATTAATATAACATGCAGAAGAGAATTCAAAATGGTTGCATCAATATATTTACAAAGAGTTGCCAAAGGTTTAAGATGAATGCAAAAGAGTCATCAACCAAAGTCAGAGTTTCTTCCTGGAAGAACTAGCAAGTTTCTTCTGAGCGTTTGTTGTTGACATAAATGGTGCCGCACATGTAAGACAGTAAAACGGTAAAAAACGGGACAGTAGGTGGTACATACGTTCAATACTAACAGTGTACTTTAATCATGAAACAGATGCCGTTGTGATTTGACGATGATACCAGTCTAGGAATAGGACATCAGGTTTTAAAGGGATTCGGTGGTGTGACCCAATTGGCTCACCTCAGTCCCTCCCCCGCTTTCCCATTGACCACTATTCCTGCCAGTTGACTGGTCCTCATTCCATTCCAGTAATTCGCCTCATAATACACAGCTTGCTCCTCATTATCATGTGAGGCAACTTGAGATGAATCATTCAGACTTATGGTAGAATAAAAGTTTCTGGCCCTAGCTGACCTGACAAGTACATGACATAATAGATATTAGTGTTGACCTCACATGGATCCTGGCTGAAAACAGAGAATATCATAAATATGTTTATATATGTCTTATTGACTATGGAAAGACATCCAAATGTGTAATTTATAGATAATTGTGGTTAACATTGCAAAGAATGGGAATGCCAAAACACTCCCTTGTGCTCATGGCGAATATGGGGAGATCAAGAAGCCATTGTTCAAACAAAACAGGGGATTTCTGCATGCGTAAAATCAGCAAAGATGTGTGGCAGGGTTCTATCCTTTCACCTGACATGTTTAATCTGCATGCTGAACAAATAATAAGAGAAACAGAGCTATATGAAGAAGAATGGGGAATCAGGATTGTAGGAAGGCTTATTAGCAACCTGAGCTCTGTGGATGACACAATTTTCTTTGCTAAAAGAGAGAGGAACTTGAAGCACTTGCTGATGAAAACCAGAGTGCAACATTCAACCTGAATTATAACCAAATGTAAAGAAAACAAAATTCCTCATTACTGGACCAATAGTCCAGTATTGAAGTATTAAAACCAATAATTTTATCTTCCTGGAATGCACAGCAAATGTTTATGAAGGAAGCAGTGAAGAACTCAAAGATATAGCGCACTAGGCAGATCTGCTACCCAAAACCTCTTTTCAAGTGTTGGAAAATAAGGTGTCCCTTTGAGGACAAAGGTGTGTGTGATTCATGCCACAGTAGGTTCAAATTTATATAAAAGCTGGACAATGCTGAAAAAGAATCTCTTCATTTGAATTATAGTGTTGGCTAAGAATTTTGAAAGTACATGGACTACCGGAAGAACAAACAAATCTATTTCAAGAGAAGTACAGGAAGAATGCTCCTAAAGGGGGGAATCACATGACTCTTTCTCACATACCTTGGCTATGATCTCAAAGAGACAGCTGAAAGGGCATCATACTTGGCAAAGTATCGAGGAGTCAGTGAAGTAGAGGCAGACCCTCCCTTTGATGGATTGACACAATGGCTCTACCTGTGGGGGAAACGACATGCAATTGTGAGGCTGTTGCTGGACCCAGCAGGGTGTCATTCTGTGAACAGAGGGCCATTATGAGTTGGAACTATAACCAAAGGTCCAAAACTATTCCCATAGGAGCCCTGGTTAAATGGTAGGCTAGCAGGGGATATGTTAACGGTTCAAATCCACCAGTTGCTCCAGATGAGAAGTGTTTGACCATTTATTTAAGGAAAGATGTATAACCCTGTAAACATCTAGAACAGCAGTTCTCAATCTGTGTGTCGTGACTTCTTTGGGGATCTAATGACTCTTTCACAGGGGTCGCCTAAGATCATCTGAAATCATGTATTTCCGATGGTCTTAGGAACTGAGACACCACTCCTCTATCCGTCTCTGGGCAGTTCTGCCCTCATGCAGATACACCCACATGTGAGTATGCAGCACGAAGACTGTTACCCATGCTTCACCATGCTTCAAGACAACATTTCATTTATTTGTAATTAGAATAAATATTTCACAATATATAATTACATCTAGTTTTTGTGATTAATCACTATGCATTAATTTTGTTCAATTTGTAACAATAAAAATACCTCCTATATATCAGATATTTACATTATGATTCATAACAGTAGCAAAATTACAGTGATGAAGTGGCAACGAAAATAATTTTATGGTTAGGAGTGACCACAGTATGAGGAGCTGTATCAAGGGTTGTACATGAGGAAGGTTGAGAACCACTGTTCTAGATCGCTCCAGTCTCTCATGTAAAATCACTGAGTCAAAAGCTGTCTGTTGGCCAATGGCGTGTAGCTTGCGGAATTTATGGACGTGCACTGCCATATCTTTCTCTAGTAGAGTGGCTGGTGGATTTGAAGCAATTGGATTAAATTTCAAGGAAAATCAGTTTAAGCAAGTATTTTGTTGGAAAGAAATTATATAGTACTATGTGATTAAACACACTCTTAAAACTAGTCTCTCATATAGATAAGGAACAAACAACTTAAATCCACTAGGAATGTGTCAATTCTGAGCCAACAAATATAACTTAATAATAGATAAGTTAACTACTAGATTCAAATAAATTTAGAAAATTACTGAAGTTTTAATACTTTCATTTGTTTTTATAAGAGATTAAAAACTGCTCTTTCCCTAAAGAATAGAATTGTTCCCAAAGACTTTCCAAGGCCACAATTATTTTCTCTTTACTCTTATTTTATTCAGAGCTCTTACACATATTATAACAATCCATAATTCAGTTAAATCAAACACGATTAAACAATTGCTGCCACCATTGATTCTTATTATTATCCACATTAATAATTATAAACCAAAACAATGCATTAAGGTACTAATGAAGATAAAATTCTATAATTAAAACTATAAATGTCACTAGAAGAAAAAACTGTTAACATTATTCCTTATCACTAAAGAGATCTAAATTAAAATTAATTTAAATGATGTTTCAACATTTTTATTCATATATACCCAGAAGATGTATCATTTTTACTGTATTCTTATTTTGGTAAAATTCACATAGTAATCTGTCCAAGCTCTCCTTATATTGGCCTAACACCATCATGTTAAACTTTTTATTTACTTAATATGTGAAAAATTAGGCGTCTGCTTGCTCAGTGTCCTAGTTAAGACAAGGGGAAAAGTACAAGATTACATTACAAACTTTTAACAATTTTTGCTTAAGGACACAAAATGACAGTATCTAATTTTAGAAATCATTTTTGGATATGAGTTTTATACTTTCATTGTCAGAGAGAAGCTACTTGCTAAGAAGCTAAAAAGTTAGAGTTTAAAGATCTTAATGGGGTTTTAAAATATGCATATTTATAAGTAGGAATATGAGATGTTTTATTTTGATTAATACAAACATTAAAATATAAGCTTAGCATTTAGACATATATCCATTTGTATCTAAGGTCTCTATAACATTTTCTAGTAAATCCTCAAAGGTGCTGAATATGGGTTTAATTCCAAATTTCCTTTCTTTCTGAATTATACCATCCTTTGAGCAATGTATCATCATCACAGGTCACTGCATCAATGAAATTAATCTGATAAAACACCTGTGTGACAGAGAAAATGATATATTAGTGGGATTCATCATTAATGAACATCATCAGCCATGATCTATTAGTACATTGCTCAAAGGATGGTGTCACTCGGAAAGCGTGAGTTCCAAGAGTTAAATTATGGTGCTGAAGGCAGTAGCCAGGACTTGGCACACCCCAGAATGCAGCAAGTCAATGTGCCAATACCAAATCAAATTCTTAGAGAACTTTCTTTTTCTTTTTGTTTTTTGACTTAAAATGGCCAAATTTTCATCTTGCTATGAAGGGTTACTGCCTTAGCGCAAAATTAAGTTTATCTTGCTTCTTCATCTACTATTAACTACTTATCCATTTTCTATGAATTATATACTTTATGAGACAGATTCTCATGTGACTTCACTAATGAGAAAAACAATTTAATTTAAAATGAAATCAAAAGGAAATTGGAAAATATCTAAAAATACAGCACTTCAGGGTTGTTTAACTAAGCACCTACTAGAGACAAATATGGCACAGGCTATATCTCATTTGATTGGCTCATGATTTTCAGATTTGCTTGCAGATTGTCCTGAAAAGACTCTGTTAGTCTGAATACATTAGAGAAACAAATCCACAGAAAATCAGATGTATCTAAGAGAGAGTTTCATATAAAAGGTATGCGTACATTAAGAAAGCATTTCAACCCACTGCTGTCCAGTCCCATAGGTCTAACATTAGCCCATATGTCTGACACCGATTTACAAATCCTCCTCAATCTCACAAAACACACGCAACGATACCTACTGCAGGAAGAAAGATGAATCAGTGAGTGTGTAAGCATCTCAGTGGTGGCAGGGGTCTCCACACAGTTGCTCCAGCACCCAGGGCTTCTCCTCAGGGACGTCTCACAGGAAGTTTGCCTTGCCAGCTGAAGTAGGGAACTGGCTAAGGCAGCTGCACCTTGGTCCAACCGTCAGAAAGCAAGAGACCTGAGAATTAGAAATGCAAGACTCACCAAGTTTTTTATCTCTCTGTCCTTCAATTAATCCCACATGTGTTTATTGGCCAGGTTGGCACAATAAACCTTAACTATTTCAGACTCTGTTAAAATAATGTAGAAATTTAAGATATTTTAAGTCAATATAAAAGGAAGGTGTTCATATGCAACAGGGGTTTAAATGGAAGATTAATAGAGAGCTAATCTAACTAATCTCAATGTGAAGACTTTTTAAAATGTAAATCAGTTAACATAGGATTATTATGGGTCAGATCTTAATCTAACAACATATTTATAAACTACTTCAATGATAAAAATTAATTTAGAAAATTATTATAAAAAATTCATTGCCATCGAGTCAATTCTGACTCACAAAGACCCTGTAGGACCACTATGCCACCAGGACTCCTTGAGAAAATTATTAGAGATGAAATAATTTTATTATTTTGAAAAGAGATTGAAAACTGCTCCTTCCCATGGAATATACTATATATGAGCTCAAGGTCAATGTCTACTTAATGAATTATTTTATTCTCAGGGTTCACAATGGAGACAACCACATATTAAACTCACCACCATCAAGTCAATGCCAACTTATGGTGACCCTTAAGGGCAGGGTAGAACTCCCTCTGTGGGCTTCTGAGACTGTAACTCTCTATAGGAGTAGAAATTCCTAACTTTCTCCTGCAGAGCAGCTAGGAGTTTCAAACTGCTGGCGTTGTGGTTAGCAGCCCTGTGTAGCCACAGGCTCACCAGGGCGCCATACATTAGACATGCAATAGATGGATTAATTCCATTGATTAACAACAACACAAAGAGAGCCAGGATACTGAGATCATTGTTGTAGTCAGACTTTGTCACCTAGACACCCCTGGCTATGATTGCAGTCAACACTGTCAGTCAAGTGGACTATCTTCTTGAGGGAGTGGCCATTGTTTTGAAGGGAGGGACTCTAGAAACTACTCTCCACCATTTCATCTTCCTCCTCCCTTGGACTACACTGGGCCAGGGGTCGCCCCACATGGGCCACCTGACCCTGCAATGTTTCCACCTAACTTATATCCATGCAATTCAGTCCTCACTACCTTGTGATTTCTGTCTCCTGCTTCACTTTTCTGCATCACTTGCCTGTGGCTATGTGTATCCAAAGAAGGACTTATGAAATAAGACCAGGCTTATGGATGCCTTCTTGATATGTATTTCATGATTTAAGGCTCTTTCTTATACATATATGTTTGCCACTGTATTTCTTATGTTTCCCTAGTCAACTGAACCTAACACAATTGTGAGCATATTGGAATACCATCTACACAGATGGGTTTTTCACTATGATTTAAGTTATATTTTTCAAAAATGAAAAGTACATTGTTAATAATATAAAATTTTATATTTAGATGAGCAGATTAATATGTTTATATTCTCTTTGTAGTTTCATAGATCAAGGAAGTTCTACTCTATCTCTAACACACACACACAAATGCAATAATCCAAAATAATTTTTGGTGGGGAAATAACATTTTATCAAGGTAAACCATATGCTAACCAATTCTGAAGAACCTCATTGGGACTTTATACAAGACTCTCTTTCCCTATCCTTTCTAATTATAATTAAAAACTCCAGAGATACCAGAAGAGGCCACTAAAAGAAATATCTGAAATTGATAAGAAGAATGTGAATGATCTGGGGTTCAAAGGCTAAACACATAGCACAGTAACCAGTGTTTTATCTACTCTTTTCCACCACAATAAGACCAATTAGATCAGATGTTTTTCTACCCCAATCTTGGAATAGAAAGTCATGCAGATAGGTCTATTTCTCCCCCAGTAAAATGGATGACCTGCCCTCAACACTAAAGGAACTTAAAAATGGTCACCTTCTAACAGTGTGGTCTCAGAGGAGAATTCTCCTCTCAAGGTCTGGGACTGCACTGGTTATGGAATCATCATGAGTTGCACAGCATCGACAGAATGGAGCCCAGACCTGACAGTGGGAGGCAGGGGGGTGGAGAGGAGGAAGACTTGCGAAGAGCCAGTCACCACGTTCATTCAATCTGGGACTAGGGTTTTCTGTCCTTCACAGGTAGGTGAAGTCTTTCCATAATAAGCTCCCTGCTGGGGAAGAAGCAACTCCTCTCTCAGTCTGCCTTAGTCACTGATCTCCTGAACCTATGCCTGAGACTCCTTCTTTCTTCGTGAAAGACACTGTGGCAGAGAGAAGAACTGGCATTAGCTAACCAAACATCTGGGCTAAGGTGGAAAGCAGGCCTACCAGTAAGAATATCTTGCCACAAGCCTCAGGTGGATCTGAGAAGCTCTGTATCCACTGACAGATATCTGGTGTCTGAACAGTAAGAACTGTGATCACTAAGAGTCAGTATTGTGGCACAAAGTTATTCTTTTTATTAAGCACCTCCCTGCATGTTTTATTTTTTGTTGTTTTTTCTCATGTTATTTATTTTTAATGATTTTATTGGGGGCTCCTACAGCTCTTATAAAAATACATAGATACATACATACATTGTATCAAGTACATTTGTACACTTGGTGCCATCATCATTTTCAAAACATTTTCTTTCTACTTGAGCCCTTGGTATCAGCTCATTTTTCCCCTCCTTCTTCCACCCTCCCTCCTTAATGAACCCTGGATAATTTATGAATTATTATTATTATTTCATGTCTTAGAATGACCATTGTCTTCCTTAACTCACTATTCTGTTGTCTGTCTCCCTGGGAAGGGTTTATATGTAGATCAATGTGATTGCCTCTCCCCTTTCTCCCCTCAACTTCCCCTTACTCTCCTGGTATCACTACTCTCATTATTGGTCCTGAGGGGGTTTATCTGTCCTGGATTCCCTGTATTTCCAGGTCTTATCTGTACCAGTGTACATCCTCTATTCCAGCTGATTTATAAGATAGAATTGGGTCAAGATAGTGGGGGGAAGAAGCACTAAAAACTAGAGGAAACTTATGTTTCATCTGTGCTGTACAGCACTGACTGGCTCATCTCTTCCTTGTGACCCTTCTGTAAATGGATGTCCAATAGACTACAAATGGGCTTTGTGTCTCCACTCTGCACACCCCCTTCATTCAAAATGATATGATTTTTTAATCCCGGTCTTTGGTGCCTGATACACATCTTACCAACATTTTCAGTCTGAAATTGATCAAATACATAATCAAGACGCATTGATAATTATTGGCGATTGGAATACAAAAGTAGGTATCAAAGAGGAAGGAAGAGTAGTCAGAGATTTGGTCGTTTTGATAGAAATGAAGCTGGAAATTGTAGGAAAAAATTTTGCAAGAACAATGATGTGTTAATAGAAAATAGCTTTTTTTTTAAAAATAGCTTTTTTCAAGAACACACATTGACTACTATACATGGACTTCTCCAGATGCAATATGCAAAAATAAAATGGATGCCATTGGTGGATGAGATGGTGGAGAAGCTCAAAATTATCAGCAAAACACAATTCAGGAGCTGACTCCTGATCCAGGAATGGACCATCAATTGAAAGTTCAAGTTGATGAAGAAAATTCAAACAAGTCCACAAAAGCCAAAATAAAACATTGAGCCTACCCTACCTGAACTTTGAGAGCATCTCAAGAACAGATTTGCTGCATTTAAATCCAAGGACAGAAGAACTGATGAGCTGTGGGAAGACATCAACAAAATCATTCAAGAAGCAAGCAAAAAGTCATTGAAAAATGGAAACATGGGTAAGAGTGGATGTCAGTAGAGACGATGAAACTTGCTCCTAATCATAGAATAGCTAAGAAGAATAGACGCAATATTGAAGTCAAAGAAATGAATAGAACATTTCAAAGGGCACCTCAAGAAGATAAAGTCAAATATTGTAATGAAATGTGAAAAGCACTAGACTAGAAAACCAAAAATGAAGAACAATTTCAGCATAGATTAAATCAAACCTATACAAAACTAATATATATGTGTATGTGTGTGTCTGAAAAATTCTGTGGGAGAAATATTGAATAATTCAGGAATCATCAAAAGGAAATGGACTCCTTCACCTTTTTTCGTCTTATCACCCCTGTCCCCTGAACTGATTGTGGAAACAGGGTACAATTCTGCTTGGATATAACTGAACTATGGAATTACATGGCATTTGCATTCACTCCCAAGTAATAATAAATTAAAAGAACAGCAACAACAAAAAGATCCAGGTGTGGATTTTAGGCTCGCACTAAATCCTAGCTCCAAATTAATAACCATCAGTTCTTACAGCATGGCCCTGCTCAATACTCACACTCAGGAATGGAACACAAAAGAGACAGGTGCTATAGCAAAATGTCGGGAAGAAATTAGATGGTGTGTGGCTATTAGATATAATAGTGTCTCGGGTCTTAAAGTGCTGGCTCCGAAAAAGCAGCCATCTAAGTGAGATGTCAACAAAGTCCACATAGAAAATGCACAACATCATCAGTAACCAAAGGATTCCGAATCATATAATACTAAATCAAAGGAGGGATTAGTATCAGAGCCTGAAGTGTGAGAACGTGGTTTCCAGAGGCTATAGATGACAGGGGGAGCCCGAGATTTATTTGTGGAACTACATAGAAAAAAGCCTGTGGTGAATTCCCTCTGTCCACTTCTGAGGGAGACAAGGGAAGTGGCTCCTAAACATATGCATTAGAGAGTTGAGTACAGAAATTTAAAGGCATAAATCTTACTCTAACTGATAAAACTGTCAGCAGATCGCCACTAGGATGCATGCTGGACGTGATCTGGTTTCCAAAATTTTCTCTATATTTAGTATGTTTGGTTTGTTCATATAAGGGTACACCTCATAAGTGTTTTGTCTTTTGGGGATATGAAGTTGTGTTATATGATTTTTCATTTTTTGGTATAAGAAACCCAGGATGGATGAACCTACAGAGACAACAAGTAGAATAAGGGTTATGGGTGAAGGAGGTTCAGTGGTGGTGGATGTCAAAGAGTCCATGTAGAAAAAGAACACTTGGATTGTGATAGAAATTGTACAATTCTGGTGGACATGATTGAACTATGGAATGATAAGATATATGCACCAAATCCTAACATAAAATCTAGAGAGATGGACACAGCTGCTCTCAGAAATGTATAGTCCTAAATATTGAATATGCTGAGAAATAATAGTTTCATATTTTTGTAAAATAAAGATTTCTAAATTTTGTAGACAAAAATTCCAGTTTAAGCTCTTAACATATATTTAAATGTATTCTAATAAAAATAAGGAAGGAATACACAGATTCAAGCTACCTTAAAGGACTCATTTGGGATCAACCATTTCAGGAGGTAACACCTGAGCAAGAGCCAATGGTGTTGAAGGAAAAAATTCAAGCTGCATTGAAAGAATTAGCCCAAAGAAAAGCTCCAGGAATTGAAGGAATACTGATTAAAATGTTTCCGTGGGTTTATGAAATAGTGGAAGTATTTGCTTGGGCTAGGAAACATGCAAGATAGTTAGTTGGCCAACTGACTGGAAAAGAGATCCATATTTATACTCATTCCAAAGAAAGGTGACTCAATAGAATGTTCAAATTATAGAACAATATCATTGATATGATATACAAGTAAATTTTGATGAATATAATCCAGCAATGGTTGCAGCAATATATTGACAGGGAACTCCAAGAGCTTCAGGTTGGATTTAGAACAGGATGTGGGACACGGAATCTCATTACTGGTTTTAGATGGATCTTTTCTGAAAGCAGATAAAACCAGAAAGATGTCTTCTTTTGTTTGATTGATCATTCCAAGGCATTTGACTGTGTGGATGATCACAAACTATGAATAGTATTGAGAAGAATAGGGAATTCCAAAATACTTAATTGTGCTCACGTAGAACTTGGATATATATCAAAAGGCAATTGTGCGAGCACATCAAGGGACTACTGCTTAGTTTATAATCAGTGAAGGTGTTTCCAGGGTTGTATCCTTTCATTTTGCTTAATCAATCTGTATATTGACAAAATAATCCTCAAAGCTGGAACCTGGGAAAAAAATCTGGGATCAGGATTGGAGGAAGACTAATTCACAACACGTGATAGTCAGAGGACACTACCTTATTTGTGGAAAGTGAGGATAACATGCAATTGCTGATGAAGTTCAATGATTGAAGACCTCTGTATGAATTAGAGCGCAAAGTAGACTAAAATCCTCACAACCGGACCAATTAGTAACATCATGGTAATTGGAGCAAAGTTTGAAGTTGTCAAGGATTTTGTCTGGTTTGGATCTACACTCCATGCTCTTGAAAGCGGCAGTCAAAAGACCAAGCAGTTGCTTCAGTTACATCTACAGCACAAGGCTTCTTTACAGAATTGTAAGAATTGGTGTTACTTTGAGGACTAGGGTATGCCTCACTCAGGACATAACATTTTCCCCTGCCTCTAATGCATATGAAAGTTGTGCAATAAATAATGAAAAAACAAAGAAAAATTTGTATTTGAATTATGGTGCTGGAGAAGAATATTGAAAAGATTATGTGCTGGTAAAAGGATAAACAAATCCGTCTTGGAAGAAGTATCATGATGGTATCTGTTGCTCAGTTATGAGGCTTGTTTTGTTCACATTGAACTGCAATCTCTACTGAAGACTAGAAATTTTGATTTTCATGAGCAAGTGCGTCAAGTCCTCCTGGTGTTCAGCAATGTTGGGTCATCTGTGTATCACTGGTTTTTAATAAATTGCCTTTCAATCCTGATTTTAGCTTCTTTTTAATGGTGTCCCCTTTCTAGGATTATTGGCCAGTTAACAGATTGATTAAGTATCATGAAGGAAAACACATTTACTGATTTTAAACTCTACAGCATTCCCTTGTTCTGTCAAAAAAACCATCTATTATACCTTATGACCCACACAGACTAATGCCTTCACATAATCACTAAAACAGACAGTGTATGGTATCCTCTACTTTTAGTGAATACACATTTGATGGCAATAATGATATCCCTTGTCAGTGTCCTCTTGTGAGCTAGACTTGGAGTTATGGCAGCAGAATGTACTGCTGCAATCTTTGTTGAAATGTCCTCAATTAAGTTTTATTTTATATAATATTAATTTTATTGTTCTATTTTTATTTTATATATTAATGATATTGTTCAATAACTCCTACAATAATCGAATCACTTCTCCTTCTGTAGAATTTGGACAAATACAGGTCTCTTCAGTCAGCTGTCCAGGTAGCTAGGTGTCTTCCAATTTGGGGGGTACCGATTTGCATGTGTGTCTATGTGAACTATGTGTTGTTGTTGTTACTAGGTGACATCGAGCTGGTTCCAATCCATAGACACCGTATGTACACCACAGAGAAATGCTGCCTGGTTCTGTGCTGTCGCCAAATTGCTTCTAGGCCTGAGCCCATGGACACAGGCACAGTGTCAGTCCATCTCCTGACAGCCTCCCCTCTGTTACTGGCCTTCCACTTGACTGAGCATGATGTCCTTCTCCAGGGACTAGTCCCTCCTGACAACATATTGAAAGTATGTAATGCCCTATGTTGTGATCCCATTAAAAAAAACAATAACCAAAAATGACTGCAGTATGTAACATTATGATTAAGCAGACATATTCAAACTCCAATAGTTAATTCCTTTTCCTCCAAAACCTGCCCATTAGTTTTACTTTAATTTTCATACTTATATGTCCCTGTAAATGATTCTCTTTAAAAAGAGCTATCCTCTGCAGAATAATTATGAATCTGATTTTAGAGATAAAGTATTTGTTCATGCAATACTTACCCCATAAGGGAAAAGTTCATGATACTGTTTGAGATTTATGGAAATAGAATTTGACATGGCTAAATTTCATTTAAAAAGGCCAAAGTTAGATAAATTATCAATAAAAATTGATGACTAATATAGAAATATTACCTTAGCACTAGTATATGCAGTAGAAATACCCTGGCATATTCTGAGTGCAGTTTCATTGATATCCAATTTTACCTTCCTGAATGCGCTAAGCCTTATATACATGTTACATATATATGTATGTGTATATAGATACATAAGCTAATACTGTCCCAAATATTAGATTTTAATCTTCTTACCATCTTTTTATATTTTACCATACACAATTAATAAGAAATGATCTATTAAAATTATATCCATAAGTTAATTTTTAGTAAAGTATCCATATATATCAGTAACTTCAAACCATATATATATGTTACTTCAAACCATACTTTTATTTTAATTGAGCTGGCACATATATCATTCTTAATTTTTTTCTAAGCAGACAGAGCAAAGTTAATTTTGAAGGGCTAGAGCCCAAAGTAGCTTGCTTTAGGTGAGTGATATAAGCATACAACATAATTGTATCCCCAAAGACTAATTTTAAGTTATTGCTAAAAGAGATTTAAAGGCTTCAGGAATTCCAACTTCCAAAATACTTTTCTTAAAGGAGGTTTAGACTTTTGGCACTAACACTGATAGGCATTTTCTGTGGCAGAATTATTTTCAGTTCAAGTTCAATAAAAGTGGATATAAATCAATGTGTATATCTTGCTAAATTTGGCACTTTAAATCACTTTGGGATTTAGAAGTTTGGACTTAAATCTCTCAATTCCAGAGAAATTGCCCTCAAGCTTTTAATGCACAATATCCTGAAAATATATAATACTATATAAGTAAATAAAAATAAACTCACTCTTTCTGCCCTTATATTACACAAAAATTTGTGCGAATGATTCTCAGAGTTCTGGCTTTCAGTAGAATAGTTTGCATAAGATTCTAAAGTCAGCTGCTAGCAAGAAAATATATGAAATGAAGAAAACTGTAGATCTTATCCAAATAGTACAGATGAGGTGGAGAATGCTCCCTAAAAATACAGGATGCTATTTCTGAAAGAAAACTTGAGACCATGTATGAAAATGTCAGGGCAGTATACATATCCACTGCTATAAGAATGCAGGTTTAGGAAATGGAAAAGTTTCTTTAAAAATCAAAAGAAGACTTTACATATATTTATAAAAATATTTAAGGATTATTAAAATCATCATTAATTATATAGGATAGTATCTTGCTTATAATAATTTAAATTATTTAAATTATTAAAATGTTAAATAAAAAGTACAGTTTATTAGTAGATATATGACAAAAATTGCATATGTATATTTGTGTATAAGTGAGTCAGTAATGCTTTATGGGGATGATGAAGTATCATTTTCTCTGTAAAATTCCTGAACTATCAGGTGGTTTTGAATGACAGACCTCAGTTTCAACACACTGGTAGTTCAGTATGGGGAGAAAGACCAGGCTTTCTAGTCCCATCCAGATGGTAACCCTCACATGTTTACCATGTATCACAATCAGAGTGGTACATGTTATTCACCCTCACTAAGCTGTTTGCTCTTCAAATTCAATTTTTACTTCAAAATTAATGGGACATAGATTGAGAGTCAAGACTTTTGTGAATCATCAGTGGTTTAGGGGAAAACCCCACAAAGCCTGCTATGAACCTCCTTATGTCCTGGTAAGGAAAAGGGTCGATAGTCTCCATAGCCCAGCACCATGTTAGTGGTAATAACTCATTGAAATACTACTCTGGAGGGATGGCAAAAATGGTGACACGATCAGACTCACCAGTCTGAAGCTCCTACTGCCAGACCAGAACATTGGGAGGTAAGGAGAAGGAAACGGGGAGGTGGAGCCCTGAATTAGAACTAGGGCACCAGGGTCTCTCCTGAACCCCTTTTTCTGTGGGATTTCCACTCACAAAGCAAACCAAGAACACTTTAAAGTGCTCTAGCTTTTGCGAACCTGCAGGTGTCGGCTGCGCTCTTGCCAGGAGCAGTGATTGCTACAGGCAGACACCCGAGAGGGGACAGAACCCCATGCTGGAGCTCTCCGCATTGTTCACTGCCTTGAGCTCACATTATGGGGAGAGGTAGTGGCAAATAACCATAATTTAGAGTAGAAGGAAAAGTAGATTCTTACCTCAGGTAGATAGTGTTGTGGGAGAAAGTAGGCAGAAAGTCAGGAGTCCAGGGAGCAAATTTAGTTCCAATTGGCCTAGAAAGAAACAAACCCTCTGATAAGCTGGATCTTCCCCTCTGAGGTCAGCTTGACAGACCCCAAATCAGAGCACATAACAAGCATAATTTTTAAAAAGCGTGAAATATATTTTATTGGTTTAAAACTCAAACCCAAATCTGGTTGTTCATCTCCAAAGAGCACATCAAAGGGAGACCCCTTAACATAAATCAGCATAAGAAGCAACCTAGGTAAGGAATGCCAGAACTCAGTTAAAGGGCCTTGCAACTTTTTGCATAACAAAGACCCGCTATAGCAAGTGTCAGCTTCATACAGCTGAGAGCTACAGCCCAGTGACTGTGGGAAATGATTTGATATTATTCTAGCTGGCCAGGGGGATAAAAAAAATAAAACCCTCTGAGCTAGTAAGCACCAGCACACTAGATAGGACAACAAGCCCAGCTTCCCTCTCAGTGATTCTACATATAGCTGGGGAGGTCCTGCCTGTTCTGGGGCCCTAGACAGGGTCTGTGGGAATACCCCAGCCTCTGCCCCTGCTGCAGTACTACATACAGCACAAGGCAGGTACATCAGCAAACCCCAGCACTCAACTGATGCCCTGCCATGGGTGTGATCTTGCTTTTGAAGTAATCCCACACAGCATCTGTGGAACTCTACATCAAACAGGTACACCACCCTTCTACCTTGAGGAAGAGTTGGAACTCCTGCAGCCTCATGGACAGGTGATCAAGTCAGTTATCTCCTTACCTACTACTTTATTTCTTCTCCCTCTATTCACTAGCCCTTCTACCTTTTGCACCGTAGTCAGTCTCAACGTGCTCAGGTTCATTTTGAGTTTTTATCTCTTTCTTCTTTTTCCCTCTATTTCTTTTTCTTTTCCCCCCTTTCTCCTCTTCTCTCCCCCTCTCTCCTATCATATGCCACTACTGACTTCCATGTCACTACAATCCACGTAGGGAAAATCAACCCAAATAGCAGGAGGAATTCCAGCCTGCCCTCCATGGGAGTGCTGTAGACCACACAAGGCAGCAGGACCAAAGATCTACACCACCCTGCGCTGCTGAGGAAACCTCCATCGGACCTCTAAGGTGAGCTTGTCAACTAGGGAAATTCTACCCAGCACCACTGTGTTCTGGCATCAAAAGGGCACACCAACCTGCCATTGTGAGGCAGGGTCTAAACCACTCTGGCCCCACATTCAACAACCAGGGATCACCTAACCCTTTATTCTTTATGTCCTCCTTCTCTCTCTCCTCCCTCTTTACCATCACAGCCAATATTAGTGAACACAGTTGGGGTTTCCCCTGTTCTTTCTCTTTACTCTCTTTTTTTTTCTTTCTTTTTTCTGTCTTTGTTCTCTTTGCTCCTCTCTCTGCTTGTATGATTCTCTCTGCTCCCTCTCATTCCTTGCACTTGCCACTGCTGGTTCCCTGAACCCTACACTCAACCTAGGGTAACGCTCTACTCCCAGTGGGCAGCATGAACCCCAAGACAGTGCTGCACACAGGAAGAGTCAGTGCTACACACAGCACAGCACGGGATCGACGATTTCTTTAACTATTTTAAAAATTCTCCTTTCTTCTCTCTTCTCTTCTTTTTCTTTCTTTGCGCTCTTCTTTCAAGTTTTCTTCTTTTCTCCTCTTCTTCTAGCTCTTCTCCATTTCCTACCACAGCCTCAGCAGATTCAGTTCTCCATTTTAGTTGTTTTTTTTTCATTTTCTTTCTTTCTTTTTATTTATTTCTTTTACAGTTTTCACTTTTGTTTACTATGTGCATTTTAGTTGTGTGTATGTTAGTGGGTTTCAGTTTATTTGGTATTACTGCTCCAGTCTGTGTCTTCGTCTTTCTCCCTTTCTCCTCTCCTTTCACTTCCTTTCCTGTCACAACCCACTAGTGGCCTCCAGGCCACTGTCCTCTGCCTAGGGTAACTCAGAAGGCCAAACTGGGGGAGCTCCCACTTATATTTATTGGCTTGGCAAGCAGTTGGAGATATCACACCGGTCCTCTTCCACACACCAAGCAGCAGGAGATTATCCCCTATAAAAGTGGGGGCATCCCAAACCTAAATTCTGAGGCCCTACAAGTGACAGGGGGAAACATATAACCACCACATGTGGGGCTCCACACTACTGTTGGAACATCCACTGAATTATCAAGTTGATCTGTCTACGGTAATTCCCCTGCCAGCTTGAGCTATACACCAAGGAGGGTATACCCACATGCCTTCTTTAGCACTACAGTTGCAGATAAAAACACCACAAGCCAGCCAAGGTGCTCCAAGAAGTGTGAAGCCTACTTAGAGATCAGTCAGGGAAGCGATGCCCTCCTGGGCCCACAACAACCTGGCCAGTGTCACATGAGAGGAATATAGACCACACATTTCAAGTAATGGAATACTGGACGCCTAGGATAAGAATGAAACCACAGGAAGATATAGCGATAGCCTGACCACTCAGTACAGCTACCCAAAGGTAGTTCATAGAAGTACTCATATGAATCCCCAAAGAGAAAGCCCAGGGCTCTTCAACTCAGGAAGATGGCTCCAGGCTCCTCGAAAATAGCACTTAAATAGCAACCAGTTATAATAACTTCCATGAAAAAGCAGGAGAAACAGAAGACAATGCTGGAAGACGTCATGAACCTAATGATTAGCATAGGAGAAGCAGATATTGACCTGCCACAAAAAAAAATTTCAAAATGCTGCTTGAAGTCATAAAGCATATGAGGGAAGCAATTCAGAAAAAAAGATGAAATGCTAGAGGACATAATGGCAACGTACCAAAGGGAAATAAAAGAGTTAAAGGATGAAATAACAAAATACAGTGACAAATTGACAGATCTTGCCAATAGGCTCGAGGAGGCAGAAATATGCATCAGTGACTGAGAGGATAGCCAAGCAGACTTCAACAAACAGGAAAAGCAGTCGAATAAGAAAATCAAAGAAGCTGAAGAAAACCTGAGAGCTATGTATGACCCTATTATTAGAACAATTGGACTACCGGAACAAGACACAACAAAGAAGTCAACAGCAAAAACAGCAAGGGAATTCTTAGAGGAAAAAATCCCCAGCTTAATAAATGAAAATCAGGCAACCATTCAAGCGGCTGAAAGGACAGCAGCCAGACTGAATCCCAAGAAGTCACCAAGACACATAATTGTTAACTTATCCAACAATGAGAAAAAGAAGATCATAAAACATCTAGGGAAAAGCAAACAGTCACTTATAAAGGTACCCCAATAAGAGTATGTTCAAATCTATCAGCAGAAACAATGAAGAGGAGGGAATGAAGTAACATATTCCAAAAGTTGAAGGAAAATAATGCAAACCCAAAAATACTTTACCCAGCCTAATTATCTATTAAGATAGATGGAGAAGTAAGAGTCTTCCCAGACAGAGACAACCTCAAAGAATACATAAAAGAAACGCAGCCATACAAAAGATGCTTGCTGATTCAGTATAGGCAGAAGATCAACACTCGCCAAGGGCAAATAGAGACCATCACATAGAACAACTCCACTCATAGGGCGACAAAGAGGAAATAGCCCCCAGGACAGCATCAGCTCAATAGTGGAAAGAAGGCAAACATAAACCACACCAAAAACAAGTGTATAAAACAGGTAAATAGGAAAATATTCAACACAAAAGGTACAAGATGACATCACAATGTCAACAAATGGATATAATAACATTGAATATCAATGACCTGAACTCAGGCATTAAAAGTCAGAGGCTAACAGCTTGGCTCAGGAAACATAACCCATTGATCTGCTGCCTCCAGCAGACTCATCTGAAGCTAACAGACAAAAACAGGCTGATAATTAAAGGCTGGAGAAAAATATACCTAGCAAGTGTTAATGCAAAAAAAAAATCAGGGGCAGAGATCTTAATATCTGGCCAAAATGACCTCAAGATACAGGCCATAATATGAGACAAAGAGGGGCACTATATAATATTCAAGAGAACAATAGGCCAAGAACCAGTGAGCATAATAAACGTACATGTACCTAATGAGAGACCTGCGAAATTCATAAATCAAACACTTCAAAAGATGAAAAAATAGATCACAGGCTAAACAAATATAGTTGGTGACTTTAATTCACCACTCTCTGAAAAAAGACAGATCATTGAGAAAGAAACTAAACAAGAAGGCTACAGGTCTAAATAGTACAAATGGACAACTTGACTTGATATTTTCAGAGCTTTCCACCCACATGCAAAAAAATTCACATTCTTTTCTAGCCCACATGACACATTTTCTAAAATAGACCACATGCTGGGACACAAGTCGAACTTTAGTAAATTCAAGCACATAGAGGTTATACAGACATCTCTCCCCAATCATTGTGCCATAAAGCTGGAATTAACAGAAGGGCAGTGAAGAAAACAAGGGTAAACAATTGGAGGATGAACAATTTCCTATTGCAAAAGGAGTGGGTATTGACCCAGATCAGAGATGAAATCAGGAAATTTCTAGAAACCAATGAGAACAAAAATACGACGTACCAAAACCTGTGGGATACAGCAAAGGCATTTATCAGAAGATGGCTGATAGCAATAAATGCACACATTAAACAGCAAGAGGGACTCATGGATGATAGTCTGACAGAAAACTTATGCCAATTAGAGCAGAGTCAACAGAACAACCCTACTAATAGCAAGAGGATAGATATAATAAAAATCAGAGCCGAGATACAGGAGAGGGAAAACAAGAAAACTATGGAAAAAAATAATTCTGCTAAAAGTTGGTTCTTTGAAAGAATTAACAGAATTGATAGATCTCAGGCAAACCTAACCAAAGAAAGGAAGGAACAAAAAACATTTGCAAGGATGAGGGATGAAACAGGGGCATTACAATGGACCCCAATGAATTCAAAGGGTAATTACACAGTATGAAGGTCTGTATTCTAACGAATTCAACAATTTGTAAGACATGGGCATTTATTTGGAAACACAATCTCTCCCTAGATTATCCCAGATGGATATCAACAACCTCAATAGACCCATAGCAATAGAAGAAGTAGACAACAAAATCAAGGGGTTACCAACAAAAAGATCCCCCAGGCCAGTTGGTTTCACAGGAGAATTCTACCAAGTATTCAGGGAAAAACTGACACCAATCCTATACAATCTTTCCCAGAAAACAGGAAAAGACAAAAAAACTCCCAAACTCGTTCTATGAAGCTAGTATAACTTTGATACCTAAAGCAGGCAGAGATGCCACAAGAATCGAGAACTATAGACCAATATCTCTAATGAACACCAATTAAAAATCCTTAATAAAATACTGGCTAATAGAATACAAAAGCATATTAAAAAATAATTCACCATGACCAAGTGGGATTCATACCAGGGATGCAGGGATGGTTCAACATACGAAAGACCATCAGCATTATTCACCACATTGGCAGGAAAAAGGATAAAAGCCACATGAAAATATTGATAGACGTGGAAAAAGCATTTGACTATATCCAACATGCTTTCCTGTTTAAATACATAAGAAGATAGTAATCGAAGGAAAATTTCTCAATATTATACAAGCCATGTATGAAAAACCAACAGCTACTTTGGTAGTTAATGAAGAAAGGATGAAAACAATTGCACTGAAAAAGGGGAGCAGACAAGGATGTGCCTTTTCTCCATTCTTATTTAACATCGTACTGGAGGTCCTGGCTAACAACATAAAGAAAAGGAAATATATTAAAGGTAAAGGAAGAGGTAAATTTTTCATTCTATAAATTGAAGATCCCTTAAACTCCACAAGCGGACTGTTGGAAGCAATCGAGGAATATGGTAGAGTGGAAGGATACAAAGTCAACAAACAAAAGCGTGTTGGACTGCTCTAAGCATCACACAAGATCACAGAAGAGATGATTAAGAAGGCAGTACCCTTTAAGGTAGCCAGGCACAAATTGAAATGTCTAGGGATATACTTGACTAAAAAAATGAAAGATTTGTATGAGGAAAATTATAAAAAACTACTTCAAGAAATGAGTGACCTCAACAAATGGAAGAATGTCTGATGCTTGTAGATTGGCAGAGTCAATATAGTAAAGATGTCAGTTCTTCCCACGGCACTATATAAGTTCAATGCTATCCCAATACGAATACCACCATCCTTCTTCAAAGAATTGGAAAAACAGATGACCAACTTCATATGTAGCGGGAAGAAGCCCAGAATTAGAAGATAACTCCTCAAGAAGAAGGACAAAGCAGGAGGGCTTGCTATATGTGATTTTAGCCTGCATTATATGGCCAGAGTAGTCAAAACAGTGTGGTTTTGGCATAATGACAGATATTTAGACCAATGGAAAAGAACTGAAGACCCAGAAATAAAAACATCAACATACAGGCAACTGATCTTTGACAAGCGCCCAAAACATGTTAAATGGGAAACAGATGCCATCTTCAATAAATGGTGCTGGAAAAAAATTGATATCTACCTGTAGAAAAATGAAACAAGAAAGACCCTTACCTCACTCCATACACAAGAATAAACTCAAGGTGGATCACAGACCTTGAGATAAAACTCCAAACAATTAGGGCCATTAATAAGGGAATTGGGATAAACCTGAGAACCTTGGCACAGTGAATACATAGTTTATCAGAAATAGAGAAGGATACAAATACAGAGGAGTCACAAATATACAAGTTGGATATACTGAAGTTAAGACACCTGTGTACATCAAAAGAATTCACCAAGAGAGTAATAAGAGAGTCCACCGACTGGAAAACATCTTTACCAATGACACATCAGACAAAGGCTTTATTACTAAAATCTACAATACTTTGGAAGCTTAAATAAGAGAAAAGCTAATTGCTAATTGAGGAGGTGGGCAAAGGACCTGAATAGAAGTTTCACAGAATCTGAAATCGAATGACAATAAACATATGAGAAAATGTTCCCGATCATTAGCCATAAGAGAATTGCAAATTAAAACAACTATGAGATACCATTTAAAACCCTCAAAGATAGCCCAATTCATAAAATCAGAAAGCAACAAATGTTGGAAAGGCTGTGGTGAGATAGGAACTCTCATCCTCTGCTGGTGGGCCTGTAGGTATGTACAGCGACTGTGGAAATCGATTTGGTGATTTCTCATACAGATGGACATTGATTAACCATATGAACTAGCAATCCCCCTCCTGGGCATATACCCAGAAGAGGCAAGAACCAAACTATGGCCAGCCATCAGTGCTCCAATGTTCATTCCGGCACATTTCACAATCGCAAAGAGTTGGAAACAACCCAAATTTCCACCAACAGACGAATAGATTAAAAAACAGTGGTACATACATACAATGGAGTACTATGCACCGTTAAAAAGCAGTGATGAACGCATGAAGCATATCGCCGTATGGGAAGAATGGAGGAAATTATACTAAGTGAAATAAGCCAAGCACAAAAGGACAAGTATAACATGAGTCTGCTGAGGTAAGTTTATATATAAAAGAGAGAGAACAGAAAGGTAAGTGTAAAAGGGGCACAGGTAAAAAGCTACTATATACAAACACTCCAGGGGTGAGGTCCAGGTAGGATGGCATGGGCCAGACCAAATCCAGGGATACATATGGTAGCCAAATAAAAAGGGGGTGGAGGGAGGAAAGGGGAAAGCAAAAAAAAAAAAAAAGAACTGTGATGGGGGAATACCCAAGGGGAGGGTATTGTTTGTGTCTCCACAGGGAAAGAGAGACTAGTTATAAAGCCAGTGCCAGACAAATGCAGTGTGCCAGCAAGGAGTGGGGAGCCAGTGGAGGAGCCTGAAGGCTTGGCCCCCATACCAGCTACGTGCACAACTGCTCCTCCCCCCAGAAGAATTTACTTGAGAGGACAGCACTGAAGCTGCAGCTAGGGGACAGGGGCATGTCTGAACAGAGCAAATGGGAGCAAATGAAGGGGGGAGAAGAGAGAGTGGAGCACATCCTGCCCCATCAAGCCTGGAGGACGATATTCCTGTTCTAAACAGCCAATGGACAGAGTGGACAATATTGCTGATCCCACTATGGGACATGCTGTCCCTTGATGTCCAGGGTCCTAAGGGGGACAACACTGGAGACTTAGGGTCAGGAATGGCCCAGACTGACCCTGTGAAACCGTGGCAAACCACTAAAAGTGTGCGGCAGAGCAACCGTGGGAGTAGATCAGGGAGCCCCTTAGGGAGTACAAAGGACAGACTCTGGGGCCAAAGGATGGTACCCCATTGGACCTGACTTGAGGATATGCCTAGAGACCAAAAATCAGACCTTGATCTATTTACAGGTTTTTCTTTCTTTTTAAATTATTTTTCTTTTAATTAATTTATTCTTCTATGGGTAATTGGTTTCCTTTGTTGCTGTCATCGATGTGTTCTCATTCATTGCCTACCTTGGAATGGCTTGATTTTTGGTGCATATTATTATCTCTACAGATATACCTAGATAAGATAGACTGGATGAATAGTCTGGAGGAGAAAAAAACGGGACAAGGGAGAGGGGGAGAATGGGATAAGGAGGAGGTGCTGACCAACCCAGGGACAAGGGAGCAACAAGTGATCCAAATTCAGTGACCAGAAGAGTGTGAGGGGCCTGATAGGGACTCAGA
Organism: Tenrec ecaudatus; assembly: GCF_050624435.1. Lineage (NCBI taxonomy): Eukaryota > Metazoa > Chordata > Mammalia > Afrosoricida > Tenrecidae > Tenrec > Tenrec ecaudatus. The sequence goes on from NC_134540.1 coordinate 28,949,488, forward strand.
AAGTGCAATGTAAGTGAGATAAATTACTGAAACCCAAATGAAGGATGAGCATGATAGTGGGACAAGAGGAAGGTAAAAGGAAATAGAGGAAAGAACTGGGTGACAAAGGGTATTTGCAGAGTACTAAAGACTGGAATGTACATATGTAAATATATTTATGTAAGGTGTGGGGAAACAGATCTATGCACATATATTTATAGGTTTAGTATTAAGGCAGCAGATGGACATTGGGCCTCTACTCAGCACTTACTCAATGCAAGAATACATTGTTCTTTTAAACTGGCATTCCAGGATACACACCTTCCTGACATGATTACTGAAGAAAAATGTGTGCATAAGCAAATGTGGTGAAGAAAGCTGATGGTGCTTGGCTATCAAGAGATACATTGTCTGGGGTCTAAAAGGCTTGAAGATAAACAAGCGGCTATCTAGCTGAGACGCATCAAAGCCCACATGGAAGAAGCACACCAACCTGTCTGACCACGAGGTTTAGAAGGGACCAGTTATCAGATATCAAAGTACTAAAAAGCATATCAGTGGGTGCCCAGCCTCCTGATATGATCACTGAAGACAAATGTGTGCATAAGCAAATGTGGTGAAGAAAGCAGATGGTGCCCAGCTATCGAAAGTTATAGTGTCTGGGATCTTGGAGGCTCAAAGAATAACAAGTGGCCATCTAGTTCAGAAGCGACAAAGCCCACATGGAAGAAACACACCAGCCTGTGTGACCACGAGCTGGTGAAGGGATCAGGTATGAAGCATCAAGGAACATAATATCAAATCATTGTAAATGTGGGTGAGAGCATAGTGGAGAATCAAAGCCCATCGTTAGCCAACCGGGCACCCCCTTACTGAAAGGTTGTAAGGAGGAGGTGAGCCACTCAGGGCACAGGCTAGCAATGATGAAACATATAACTTTCCTCTAGTTCTTAAATGCTTCCCCACCCCCTATCATGATCCCAATTCTACCTACCAAATCTGGCTAGGCCAAAAGATATACATTTTTTACAGTTAACAACTGGAAACACAGGGAATCGAGGACAGATAACTCCTTCAGGACTAGTTGTGAGAGTGGTGATGCCTGAAAGGGGAACTGATTACAAGAATCTATGTATAGCCCCTTCCCTGGAGCATGGACAACAGAGAAGAGGGCTGGGGGAGACATCACACAGTGTAACATATGACAAAATAATGAAGTTTTAGGAATGATGAATGGTTCATGAAGTAGGGGGAGTGGGGGGAAAGGGGGATAATGAGCAGCAGAAATTAAGGGCTCAAGTATAACACAAATATTTTGAGAATGAGGATGTCAACAAATGTACATATGTTCTTGACCCAATGGAAGTATGTATGGATTGTTATAAGAATTGTATGAGCCCCTAATTAAATGATTTTTAAAATAAAGAAAGAAAAACTACTCTGCCGGTGAATAAATAAATTAATTGCGTACTTGTCATGAACTGTGCATATTTTATTGACCAACTGAGTTGTTGAGGAATGATAAAAACAACTTCATTAAACGTTGTTGTGGTTAGGAAAACATGATGGTACTCTCTCTAAGCGTAGGGGTGGATTCCACTTGTTACTGGACAGACGCTGGCTTTCTCTCTCTACCTCTCGCTGGCTTGCTCGCTCTTCAGACAGCTCCCTGCTTACTGGAATCTGTGTCTGCCTCCAGGGCTACCCCATGTGGGCTGCTGACTATGAGCGCTAACCTCGGAGCTCTCTGAGCCCTGCCGTCTTGGTGTCTACCCTGGATGTGCATGGCTCTGCACCCACTGGCCTGTGAGCTGCCTGCTACACTTCTCTGAGTCGTCATCCTGCAGCTACACGAGCCTAAGGAGGGATCCAGCTAGCATAGGAATTGAGAGGGCTGGGACATCTTACTGATATGACATTCTTTGACACATATAAGTGCCACTGACGTTTCTCTTTAGACAACTCAGCCTAACACAAATGTTTTTGGAAAAAAAATATGTAGTGAATAATGCAAATTCTCAAAAGAAAGTCTACCCAATAATTGCTTATGCAGTTTCATCTTCCCAGAACAATGACAGGAAAACAAAATAAAGTAAAGCAGAGACAATTATCTAATCTTTCTTATGAGTGTCTTTGTAGAATAAAACCCTACAAAAGACTTTCTGGATACTGATTGGAATTTATATTTTAGGCAGGGTTGCATCTAAACTGCAGTTCTCGATGCTGAGTATTACCTAAGATAACACATCAGAACATAAACCACACCCTCATCCATAACCTGAAAACTACCAGATACCAAGTATTTAATAGATCAGATGTTATGATTAGTTTATTCTATATGCAAACCTTTGGACACACTTCAAAGAAAGGTGACCCAAGAGAATGGGGAAGTTATCAAACATATTCTCAATAACAAATGCAAAAGTTATGCTGAAGGTTAGTCACCAATGGATTCAGCAGCTGCCAGATAATGAGCTGCTAAAATTTACATCGGATTCAGAAGAGGACTTGAAATAAAGGCTTTCCTTGCTGACATCACATTGGCCGAAAGCAGAGAACAGCAGTAACAAGGTGTGTTGTACAGGATAGACTAGAGAAACACATCCAGAGACACATATGTATAAGAAAGAGCTGCGTATTAAAACATAATTGTATGTTAAGAAAACATCCCAGCCAAGTCCAGATCAAGTTCACAAGTTTGATATTAGCCCATAGATATGATACTAGTCCATAAATCACTCTTCAGACTCACACAGTCACATGCAAGGTTTCAGAATTCAGGAAGATCACAGGCTGGTAGGTGCAAAGTTGTGGATCCGATGTTGGTAGACACAATTCCAGGGCTCTGGCTGCCATCAGCATGGCTCCATGTGGCTTGTCAACAGGAAGGGGCAGCATAGAGAAAGTGGGTGGCCTTGCTGCCAGGGAGAGAGAGAAGAAGTTCCCAGAATCCCAATAAGAAGACGATGCACTCAAGGAGACATCTCCAGCTGTGACCTGATTGACAGGCTAGACTCTAGCCCTCTACTTATTTAACAAGTAGACATGAAATTATGTAATGACCACACAAAATTTATTTGTATTTTATTCATTATACAAAAGCATTCAACTGGGTAGATCATCACAACTTATCATAGCTGGGGGAAGCATGGGCATTACAAAACACTTCATTGTGCTCAAGCAGAACCTATAGAGGGATTAAGAGAGAGACCTTCACATAGAGCAATAATGTATATAGTAGTTTAAAATCAAAGAAAGTGTACATCAGGGTTGAATCCCTTAACTGTGCTTATTTAATCTTTATGCTGAACAAATAGTCCAAGAATATGGACTGTATGAAGAAGAATTCAGCATCAAAATGTGAGGAAAACATATGAACACCATGTGGTATGCAGGTGACACAACTTTGCTGAAATCAAAGATAACTTGAAGCACTTGCTGGTGAAGATTGGTAACTGCAGCTTTCAGTGCGGATTGCAACTCAATGTAAAGAAAATTATATCCGCACAAATGGACCCCTAGGTAAGATCAAGAGAGGAGAGAAGGTTGAAGTGGTCAAGGATTTCATCTGGCTTTGGTTCATAACCAGCAGTCACGAAATCCAGTAACATATTGCATTGTCCAAGTCTTTTGTAAAGCAAGGCTATCAGTTTGAGGAATAAGGTAGGCCTGATACAAACCAAAGCATTCTCAATTATGGTGCAGGCAAAGAATACTGAAAGTACTCTATACTGCCAGAAGAAGAAATAAATATTTGGGGAAGAATTATAACCGGGATTTTTCTTGGAAATGAAGTTGGCAAGACTTTATCTCTGGTATTTCAGGCATGTTCTCAGAAGGAACCAGTCCCTGGACGAGGACGTCATGCTTTATAACATGGAATAATATCAAAAAAGAGGAAAGCCCTCATTTAGATGGATTGACACAATGGCCGCAACAATGGGAGTAACCATATAGCCATTGTGAGATGGGCCAACCCCAGTGTTTGTTATGTGGGGCAGAGTGTTGCTGTGCATCAGAACCCACTTGAGGGCACATACCAACAGCAGGACACTAGATGGAAGGGACAAAGTGAAGGGTAATGAAATAAAGGTTCAAGTCCAAATGCGAGACCACTGGTCAGGCCCATATCTCTTCTAGTGCAATATGATGCTTCTACTTCCAAAATCAATTTCCTCATCAATACAAAAAAGACAATTATAAAGAACAGACTATAGGGACGATTAAAGGGTCCAAACCCTATGAAAGGGATGGCGAACTAAGTTGTCATGGAAAAAATTATTTGGGGCAAACAAGCATCGGGATGCAGGGCATGCATTCAGGGTAAATACTTGTGATTTCCTCCTATAAATTTGGTCATTTATAGACAGCGCAAACAACTGTTTGTGGCAAACATGGGAAGTTTGATTTTCTTTGTTTTTTTTGTTATAGTTTAATGCTCATGATAGTAAAGGTGTTATGTAAGAATCTAAGACTTAAAAAGGTTGGCGATATTTTGAGAAGTTGGGCCTCTGAGAAATAATGGACAGAAATAGGGTTAGTCAGCATTAAGACAGAAATATAACTCCTATAGCATACACAAGGCTAACATAATGTGTAAAATGACTATTCTCTTTCCATTGAGAATGGAGAAAATGCAGGTAAATTGAGCATGAAATATTTAGTTACACGTGAAAGCCTGTTTTATAAAAACTAAAGCAGATTAGTAGGGGAGGAAATAGAAAAACCATCTTTATGTCTTTCAGAATCAAATACAGACATATCTCCCAGAGATGAATTAGACTCAGTGCCATCCAAGTAGTACAATAAATCTGAAACCATCTGAAGCTCAATATGAAATGGTTTGCATTAAACTGATGGACAGATTTGGCTTCATTCTCAGATCAATTTTATTGAAAATCTGATATTTTCCATAATTAAGAGAAATCTTTCAAACTTCAAGTGTTTTAAATAAGTCACTCAGATTTAAAAATCCACCAACTGCTGTTTCCATTGGAATAACTCCACCAGGTACAGATAAAATAGTAGTTCTATTTTACCATATTTTAAATTCAGTCATAATGGCTTGTAATTATAGAGTACCTCTCTTCCGTGGAACCCAATATGTTTGGCAGATATTGCCTCATTCATCCTTCTGCCTTTCTTTTAAGGGAGGTATCATGGTCCCCATTATACAGATGGAGAACCTGAGGCACCGAGAAGTTAATTGATTTGCCCAACATCGCACAGGAAGTAAGTGGCAAGGGTATGACTTTTGATTCACCATCCAATGCTTTGCCCATCTAGCCATTCACCGTCTCCCACTGGAGAGTAATCATCCATTCATTTTTCATCAGAGTTCAACTCCAGGCTGCTAAAATCCTTGGGGCAAAGTTGCGTACTGCAAACTCACACTACCGTGTTGGCTGGCACACTGTCAGTTTTCTGAGCAGCATGGTGACTAATAAAACTAGAGAAGTAAAAAAAAAAAGTTGAAAAATGGCCCTCTAAGATGCTGAATTCATGCTGCAAACCCAGCCTCCTTTCTCAGCCAACTGCATAGAAACCTGCACATGCCAGATACCAAATTCTAATGATCATGATGTTTAGAAAACCTTTTTAATGGTAATGAAGCCAGGCATAACATGGCTATAGTAAAAACATTTTACAGATGTGATCTCTTTATTTATGTATGTATTTTTTATTGATTTGTTTAAACCACACAATCTTCTCTACTCAGTCTTTGGAAAATATTCATCAATTTGCACGCTCATCTAAACAAGATAAATAACTAGCACATTAAAAAGTTACCACTTAAAAAGAATAGCGAAATGTCACATGAGACTACTGTATAGTCTGCACAATAAATTTCTGGTTGCATAAAACCTGATAGAATTCTGATTATTAGATACCCTAATATCCTATCTACCTGAGCTACATGGAATACCATTTTCTCTCGGGTTGGAGACGCGATCGCCCCAGTGAACAGCCCATTTGTACTGCATGTTCCCAGCATCTGAGTATAGAGTGTATGGTGCAAAATAAAGAAGAATGGAGAGAAAGAAAATATTTGATATTGGGGTGTGTGTGCAATTTTTAATGATGTAATAAGAGTATTTTCTGAAAGTATTGTCTGTTAAAATAATTTTTGACATTTTAAATGTTTTTGACATGATATAATACATTCAACAATAGTTTTTATCATTACTGAAGGGTACAGCCTTTATTTGCTTCTATGTAGGCTTGAGGACATTTCCTTTCCTCATATTTTACTGTAAAACTATACAATCATTTTTAATCTATATTAGGCAAATTATTGAGTGAATATTGGTTGATCTCTTCTATTTTATTCTAATCCATGTGAGACGAATTGCTAAAAATCAATTTTTCATGTAACATATTTTATAATTGACTTGACAACCATCATTTCCTTATTCTAAAAGTCCTGAAACCTCCCATTATTGTCATTCATTCAGAATATACTTTACAAAATCTCATAAAACAGCCTAATAGTAGGATGGTGGAAATATGAGGTTGAAATGTATTATGGGCTTTGATGTTGAAAATTATAGTTAAAGATGAATCCAGTCACCTAAAATGACTTGGAAAATAGCAATGCCGTGGTGAAGTAAAAGCACACCATTGGGGACAAAAACTTTTAATTTTTTAACTGCAGTAACTATTTACAAAAGGTATTGTATTATATTCAGTACGCATCAGGATGATACTCCCTGGAGAATTTTCAGTATGATTCATTCTTTGAATAATGGCTGGTATGTGGGCTTCAAAGAAATGCAGTAGGAGTGGGAAGAAAAACATTTTCATTTCCAAAGGAATGTTCTGAACTTCCCAGGGGACACTGAGAAAGGATGTTGTTGAACTGAGGGACACCTGACAGCCACTTAAGGGGCTCAGTGCTTTCATGGTAAAAACTATTTTCCCTCCTCCTCCTCTCCTACTTCTATACAAGCGAACAACTTGGTATTCAAATAATGCATAATCTCACTTAAAGTGCACGGAATTCATTAATGAGTAATGCAATGTCATCTACAGAAACAGCCAAGTGCTCCCTTGTGGCTCCATACAGTTTCATTCAGTCTGATCTGAACTGAAAGACTTTTGAGCTCCTGCTCTGCTCAGAGACAGGGTTGCTTTTCAAAATGAGTTGCTGAAAAAATGCAGAGTTTTGGAGGAAAAAAGGCAAGTATATTTTGATCAGAATTAAATTCAGGGCAGGACTGTGCTCCTCCTCACTGATGATGCATATGCTAATGCCTCCCTTGGCCGGACACAGCGGGTTCAACTCACAGGGAAGCAGACGGCGGGTTATTTAACCACATTGCTCTTGAGTCAACAATGTAAACAAACAAATAAAATTTATCTTTGTTCTTACTTAAGATTTAGGAAATTTTAAAATATGAACCTAACTATAAGACTCTATAATATATAGCCATCCTATGCATACATTTTGAATTTGAATTGTCTGAAGATAGAAAATGGTGAACATTTTTCTGTATAAATTGATATTAAATCTGAACACATATAGATTTACCTTCTTTTGTTTTATTGGCAATGAAATATGAGTTTTGGATGTAATCTACAGTCTTGAACAAATCTTATTATTTGTCTCAGAATGTTTTGATAACATATTCATACAGATATTGCATGATGTTTAACAAAACTAACAGTTTAGGTATCATAATTTTATGATATTTGTGATTTCTTCTTTACTTGAACATAGAAGTGTCAGTAGACAAGAGCACTCCTACTGATTCCTGGAAATCTTTTCTATTGGTTTGTGCTGCTTGCAGCACCTTCATTTTTAACGAAGTGCCAGCAATTTATACATCTATGCCATCATTTATCCATGGATTTAAAAATTTCACAGTACATTATGTTTCAGGTCTTCTGCTCCATGTAGGAATCAAACACAAACAAGGCCGATTTTTGTGAGTGTAATCAGAGATGTGTCATGATTAAATTAACTTTCTTGGACATGGCTTTGGCTCCTCTGTGACAACTGGCGAGAGGTAGAGCAAACTATGGCAACCAGAAAAGTAACAAAACACATCCTGAACTTTATCCGTAACTAATGATGGCCTTATCTCGAGTAGTTGCAGTGGAAGTAAACAGTAGACAATAGACAGAAGTGAAGCTTATGGAGAGGCATATGGTGTTGTTGGACTTCACAAGATCATAGGTAGGAACGTTTTATCTGCTAAGGTAGGGAGATGCGGAAACTGGTAGGGAGATGAGAGTTCAACTTTGAATATGTTGAGCTTCTGTTGCTGGTAGAACAAATGGAAATAACCAGTGAAAATTAAATCTATAAATTAAGAAAATAATGTTAATGTCCATGTGGGAAAATCACTTTTTGATTCATTGATGCTTGTGTTGTATTTGAAGTCATGTAGATGAATTAGATGTATTATAGTGATTAAAATGACAGTAGTGCAATCATAATATCAATTTCTGAGCAACTCCAATTAAAAAAATCCTGTCAAAATGATAAGATGAAAGGCAGAGATCAAATGAGTCAACAAAATTAAAACTAAAATCAGGAAAATATGATATAATTTTCCCACAAGAATTAGCTTCAAGATAGTTTTCCACAAAGAAACCTATAAAAAATCTGAAGCTTGTTAAATAAAACAAGGAGATTGAAAGAACAAAAGGTCTCTCCTTATAAACCAATGACAGCCCTGGAAGAAATTACTTCAAAGTGATTAAAGGCATTCCATTTTGTGAATGGGACTATGCTAAGAACAAGCATCGGTGAGTCTGAAAAAGAAAGAGAGAAAGGAAGAAAGAAAGAAGGAGAAAGAAAAAAAGGTAGAAACTTGAATTTTTGCATTCAAGGCTGCAAAATCAAAATCCAAGTTATTTGAGAAAGAAAAAAAAGGTTCAATGCATATTTATCCAGAACGATATACCCTTTATACCCATGTATAAGTCAAGTTTTTCAGCACAAAAAAAATTGTGCTGAAAAACTGGGGTTCGGCTTATACACGGGTCAGTGGTACCCCAGCGAGGTGTAACATCTCGCTGCTGCCCCCCACCCACCCCCACCCCCGCCCAGTTAACGGGACGAGCGCCAGTTATCTAACTGCTGATTGCCGTTTCTCCGCTGTTCACTCAAAGCCCCGCTGACAGTGCAGGGCTGTGAATGTTTGTTTACTCACATCTAACCAATCAGAGTAGTCCTATGACGTGTATCTTTGAATAAGCCTTTTAAAGACCGTGTGAGAAGGATGTGGCATGAATGGATGTCATCTGTTCAAGCCTGACTAACAAAAGGAGGAAATCTCATGAAGCCTGATATAGAGTTAATAGCAAAGTGGGTTCGAGATGTATGGAAAGACATTCCAGAAGATATGGTGCGACGTGCCTTCCAGAAATGTAGTATTAGTAATGCTATGGATGGCAGTGAAGACTGTGCTTTGTATGAAAATGACAGCAGTGATGGTGATGACGGCGATCTCAGTGAGGACAGCGTCTATGATGACCTCGCACCAGCTGAAGCTCTGCATTGGGATATGCATGATGATGAGGAATACAGTTTTGAAGGATTTTATCTCTTTACATTTTAGTTTGTTTGCTGATTGAGCCCAGGGAATAGTACTCTTAAGGTATTATTGTTGATACCTTATTGTTTTTGTTGAACCTATTTTTCACTTACTGTGCTGGTTTACTAATGTTAAATGACTTGTCCTTTTATTTGTTTTTTATTTAAAATAAATATTTAAATACTTTACCCCACTGATGTCTCAATTTTTAGTTATTTTACTTTCATTTTTTTATTATTGAAACTCACCAATCCTTCTGCATTTTCCACCGTAGGCTTATACTCAAGTCAATCAGTTTTTCTGGTTTGCCAGGTAATAATTAGGTACCTCGGCTTATACTCAGGTCGGTTTATATTCAAGTATATACGGTAGGTTGTTATTATTTTTTAATATATAGCGAAATTTGGGTAGAGTGATAATTTCCATCTGGGTGAATGGTATTTTAAGAAACATTTTAAGAAGATCTAAATGAGTCAGGAAATTAATAAAAATAACTGCTATGTATTAATTCAATTAAACAATAGAAATGTTGCAGAGAAGACCAGATCAGAATATGTTATGAAATAAATGGAAGATGAGGACACATTAGGAGGTTCTAAGAGAGTAATAAATGATTGCATTTACATGTTTTAGATATAAAATGTAAGAATATAAAAAATGAAGGGTCAGTTGAAAAGGAAAAAAGCCTAGGATAACAGCCGAATCAAAGCATAACGGATCAGACAGGGCTAAAGAGAGAAGGAAGAATACCACCAATGCGAAGGTAGAGCAAACAGACTTAGAGCGACCACTTTTCTCTACAGTACCCCAGTGGGAGGACAGTCTAGATACAATATAGTTTTAAATTTAGTGTGTTCACAATGTAGGAAAGCCCCTTGGATGCTATCTACTTTATCTGAGATGAAAGCACTCTCTGATAAGAGGGGAGGACAGTGAGAACAATGAAATCTTTGAGATGTTTGAAAGCAGTTTGGACCTTTTTGGAGAGTCAAAGAGAAAACTTGTATAAAAATAAAATTGATGATATAGCAAGACCCTAATAATTATTAATCACTGTTCATTGTCTTGGATCTAAATGCTTAGGGAAGAGAATATTTTTTGTTTTATTCAGCTGTTTCAACTACATCCATTTTGAGAAAGTGGGTATATTTTTAGTTAAATTTTAATGAAGATAAATAAATGTGCCGTATTTTTACATATGAAAGGACCTATTCAACAAAATTAAGGCATCTGCCTTAAAAAACAAAAACATAGAGTGTCTGTCTTGAGAAGGTAAAAAGTATAAATATGATCACAGGATCAGTATATGTGGAACATAGGGAATGGGAGCAATGATAACATGAAAAATGGGCAGAACCTCAGAGAAAGGATAAAAAGTATAAGGAACATATTTGGAAGAATACACAGAAAAATCCCCACAATTTCCTAAACCCTTCCTTTAAATTGACTTTTTTAAAGTAATTTTGCATGTCATTTCTAAATAAATGTAGATCAGGGATTGGCTAATGGATAAAACCAGCCTGCTGGTTATTTTAATAAATAAAGTTTTATTTATTTTTTAGCCATCCACATCTATTTATATCTATATGATGCTTTTGTACAGCTATGTCAGATTCACTAGTTGCAACAAAAATTGTCTAGTCTTAAAGTTAATAATATATACTTCCTTAACTTATACAAAAAGTTCCCTGTTCTATTTCAAATCAAACAAAAGTATAAAACTAAATTCTGTATCATATTCAATCCATAATCAATTTTTAAGATGAAAGGTAGAAAACTATAATATTTATAGTAATATTCAGTATCTAATTAATTCTTGAGATAAAACCCTATAAGTCATTCATTATATTATATTCATAACTCAGCAGTCCAATGCTTACCCATCCAGAAAATTCAGTATACAACAGTCAGTAGTCAATACTACACAGAAAATTGAAGGTTAGTGAAAGGGAACCATGACTGGCACGTGGGCTTGGATTTCAGAGAGGCCTCTGCATTTTTGGAAGTGAGAGTCCAATGCACCTTGGAGAGTGGTCAAGGCAGAAGGACGAGCTAGAGCAAAGGTCCTCAAGATGAAACAAGCCTGGCAGGGTAGCAAAACAAAAAGAGGTGGGAGAATAGCATTAAACATACTGCTAATGAGCCCCTTCCAAATCATAGCAATTCTAAATAGTGAAACCTCCCTCTGCACTACAGAATAAAGATTGAGAAGGGGGCATACTTATGGAAGCAGACAGGAAGGGGAGTGGCAAGTGTGTTTGTACAGCTGTTAGTGCTTTTGCCAACCCATCAGATATCCCGCAATGTCACCGGGGTCCAGAATAATCAGGATAATCAGGTAGGTAAAAGTCAGACCATATAGAATTCTGCAAAGGAGAGTAGCAGATTGGATTTTTTAAATTAAAATGAAAAACTACTAAATTATTTAAAGTAAATTAAATGGTCTGATTTTGTTTGAAGAAATCACTCAGGATGCCATCTATCATTGTAGGGAGTCTGAGGAATAGTAGATTATAGGCACTAAGAATCATTGAGTCAAATTCTGGCTTGACCATTGCAGTATTCTCAAATTTGACACAATGATTCTTAGTGCCTATGATCTGCTATTCCACTACCCCCCACACAATGCTAGATAGTCCCTGAGTGATGTTAGTTCCACTGAAGACACCCATGAGGTCCCTAAGAATCACGATCAACAATGTGGTACTGAACTAGAGCGTTTCTCTGAGAGTTTGACCATAGATGAGTGCTAGAGGTATTGCCACATAATGAATATTCAGTAGAGTAGCGAGCTATGATTATTATGACAATTGCATTTGTGTGCAAAACTGGTAGACATAAAACTCAGAGTGAATTGGACGATTGCAATGTTCAAGTAGTTATCTTCTCTAGAAGGACAATTTTATCACTGTTAGCAACCCACTTTAAAATGATCTCAAATTTATCATATTTGCATATCTGCTTCATAGTGACAAAGTGTAAAAAGCCTAAGTAGAAAATGTGACAAATATGATATTTTCATTAAAATATAACAACACTTCAAGTCAAAGTGCATTCAAGTTTACAATATGTTTATTCACATTTTTATGACATAATACAAAAACATGTGAGCTGTGTGATCTTAAGGGAGCAAAAACCATACATAAATATATATACACTCATGTATGAACATTTTTGAAAACATTACAATGTGACATTTAATTTTTATTATCTAATGCATCACTATAATTTATTCATATAAATATTTTATACCATTTGAAATCTTTCTTTAAAAATTGAATAGTCTCCGTAGATAGACTATTTAATAAATTATTTAATAAATTGTAACTAGTGAACCTAATAGTAAAACTTTAAAGTTATGTTCATTTCTTTATCAAACGTACAAACTCAAAAGGAGCTCAAAAATCATTCACATATTGTCTTTAATGAAATATTTAAAAATTCATATTACAAGAGTATACTTGACTCTATGAGGTGTTTTTCTCCTTTGTTGGTTCAGTCAATTAACAAGAATCATATTTACTTTGCCTTGTTTTCCATTGAATAGACACAGTAGATATAAGAACCACAGGATAGTTACTACTATACTGGACTGAGGGTGTCTAGCAAAATTGGGCCATTGTGTTAATATTACAATAATCATGTTAATATTACAATAATTGTTTTAATATTACAATAATCATGTTAATATTACAGTAAAATGTTGAACAGTTCATCCAAAAATAACATGGGATAAGTGGCATGCTAATTTATATGTTATTATATTATCAGGTATATACCACTAGAAACTTAAGGAAGCTAGTGCTTTTAAAAATGATTTTCCAGGGATTCAGCAGAGACTTAATCCATGCAGGGTCCTGTAAATGGAGTTTCGACTTCCATCGTCATCCATAGCCTTCTACAAACCAGGTGTTCACAACTTAAGCTGTGATACCATTTCCTCCATCAGAGTTGTGTTTTCTTACAATTCTTGAATCACACAGGCTGGTGTGCTTCTTCGATGTGGACTCAGTAGCCGCCTCACTTAGATGGCTGCTTGCCTTAAGAGAAGACTTTAAGATCCCAGATTCTAGTCTTTCTGATAGCTGGTCACCACCTGTTTTCTTCGCCCACATTTTGCTATAGCACCCATATCTTTCCATGATTTCCTCATGAGGGCAGGCATCAAACAGGGTTATTTCATAAGAACTAATTATTCATAGATTTGGGCTAGAATTAAGTGTGAGACCCAAACCCATCCATCTGTCTATGCTTTATGTGCATGTCTCTGGTGTACTTTAGAAACATCACTATCATTTCATGATAGAGAGCATTATTCATCATCCCCCCTGGGGCATAAAGTAATTCTGCTGACAGTATCATTAATTTAGCCAACAGTATAGAATTTTAAAAAAATGTTGCGAAAAGGCAATTGTATGTGTATAGGGTGGCTTCAGAGTGCAATCCATGAATTGTTCACTTGTACAGATTAAAGTCTTACGTGACTGGATACCATTTACAGAAACAATGGGAGTTGATGATAGGCCAAAACTTTTAATAATGCTCCTTCACAAAGGCAGAAGCATACCTACAATAGTAACACATGTCATAATAAATATATAGCAGTCCCATGCCATCATTCATTGGGTACCCTAGGAACCAGAGCTCTGAACCAAAGTCTAAGGATGACCAATTCCATATCTTGAGATAACAGTCGGCTGCTTCTCACACTAGGGCACTGCAACTTCAAAGCCCAAGAAAACAAACAAAATGAAACTCACCACCATTGAGTCAATGCTGACTCCTATCGATCTCCTCTGGGTTTCCAGGATTGTAACTATTTACGGGAGTAGAAAACCTAATTTTTCTCCCTCAGTCACTGATGGTTTCCAACCCCTGACCATGCAGGTCAACTTGTAACCACTACACCAGCAGGGCTCCTCTTACATCATAGGTGCAGCAGTTCTAAACCTGTGGGTCGAGACTCCTTTGGGGATTGAATGGCCCTTTCACAGGGGTCACCTAAGACCATCAGAAAACACACATTTTCGATGGTCTTAGGAACCGAGACACTGCTCCTCTTTCGGTCTCCAGGAGGGTCCGCCCACATACAACTATGCCCACATACAAGCACCCGGCGTGAAAACTGGTACCCATGCTGCAAGACCAAATTTCACTCATTTTTAATTAGAAATAAATATTTTACAGAATCAAATAAAATTATTTTCCATAGAAAATTTAGTATATACCAGCAATGAAATGAAATTTCTTAACAAGGCGTTTCTATTCTTATCTGTTCTTCCCACCTGAAGTTTGGGTTGTACTCTGCAAATAAGGCAAGCACTTGTTTGTCAGTTTCTCCTATTGTCGTGATTTCTGGGTTGTTCTGAAGCTAGAATCAATGTCACTGATATTTCAAATACCGGCAGGGTCACGTAAAGTTACCAGGGTTGAGCAGTGCTTCCAGATTAAGAATAGACGACTAAATCAGAGTAGGCTATCCCCTTTTGAGGAATTAGCCACTGAAAATCTTTTGAAAACTAGTGAAATATTGGAAATATGAAAAACCTAGTGTGCAGGTTATTGTCAAATATAGCCCTTCCAGTTAAGCCCCTCGGGTGGAGGGCACTTAAACTGGACCAGAGGAAGCACTACCTTCGCAAAGTAGAGTTTTTCATCATGATGAGGAAAGCCTTTGGGACCTTCATTTGAAGATGGGACACGTCTCAAAATCTGAAGAACTAGCTGAAAACATCTATTACCAATTGGAATGTACAAAGTAAGAATCAAGGAAAATTGGACGTTGAAGGAAATTGAAGAATTTTATGAATGTCTTAAGTCTGAAATTAATCAAATATGCAATAAATATGCATTGGCAGTTGGAAATTAAGAGTAAGGAAGAATAGTTGGAAAATATTGCCTTGGTGACAGAAACAAAACTGGAGATCACATGATAGAATTATGCAAAATCATTGGCTACTTTATCACAAACACCTTTATTGACAATTCAAAAGGTAACTACACACTGGATTCTTTGTCTAAAATCAAATTGACAACATCCGTGGAAAGAGATGCTCAATATCCACAGCTAACACAAGTCCAGGGGCCACCTATGGAACAGACCATCAATTGCTCATTTATAAACTCAGGCCGAAGCTGAAGACAAAACCAGTCCATGAGAGCCAAAATAGTGACCCAATAGGATAGGGTAGAACTGCCCCGTTGGTTTCCTAACTTGTAACTATTTATAGGAGTAGAAAGCCTCATCTTTCTTCAGCAGTGCTACTGGTGATTTCCATCCTCATTCCAATGCAATGAGCAGCCCAACCCTTAACAACTACCCCACCAGGAATATATATATATTCTAATAAAAATATTAGAATATATATATATATATATTCTAATAAAATGCGTACACTACAAAAGCTAGTAGAGTTCTTATTGCATACACTCTTCATGTACCATACTTAATTTTCTATTCTTCTCAAAATCAAGTTATTGAGGGTTAATATTTGGTTCCTTATTAGGAAAAATGGCAAAGAAGACTACTAGATTAAATTTTAGTCCAACTTAGGTTGGTGCTTCTCTAAGCCTGGTGTTATTATCATTGGGGTTCACTCTCTGATTCATTTCTACGTTGAATATATACTGATCAGTTGTTTGTGTGTGTGTTTATCAAGAATATTAATAATGCACAAAAGATTATAATTAGCCAAATATCCAAACTACAAAGAATGTATTATCTATCATAATCCATTACATCATATTGAAGGTAATGTTGTACATATCATTGCTGTAGTGATTGTTGGGTATCACTGAGTCTGTTCCAACCCAGAAGGAAATCCATGTAAATCCATGTACAACAGAAAAAACAATGCCTCGTTCTGCACGATCTTCACCACTGTTCCTATGTGTGAGCCCTTTTGAAGCCATTGTTTCAATCCTCCTTATAGAGGAACTTCCTGTGTTTAGCTGTTCTTCTACTTTGCCAAGTATGATTTCCTTTTCCACAGATTGCTCTCACCTGATAACATGCCCAAAGTATACGACGTGAAGTCTCACTGTCCTTGCTTCAGAGTATTATGGCTGTACTCTTTCTGAGACAGATCGATTTGTTCTTTTGGAAGTCTATGTTACTTTCAAAATTCTTCATGAAAGTCATATTCAATTTCATCAATTGTTTTTCCATCTTCTGTATCAACATTCACATGCATCTGAGGTGCTTTAAAATATCATGACTTCACGTTAGGCACACCTCAGTCCTCAAAGTAACGGCTTTACTTTTTTAAACTTTAAAGACATCTTGTACAGTATATTTACCCAATGCAATGTTTCATTTAATCTCTTGACTGTATCTTCTATAATCATTGATTGTGAAACCAAGCAAAATCAAAACTTTGACAACTTCAGTCTTTCTGTGTTGCTTGGTGTGTTATCTCTTGGTTCAGTTGTGAGGATTTTATTTTTCTTTACATTGAGTTGCAATCCACACTGAAGGCTCCAATCCTTTATCTTCATCAGATTCAAGTACTTCAACTGCTCCTCACTTCAGCAAGCAAATTGTAACATCTCAGTATTGCAGGTTGTTAACAATTCTTACTCTAACACTGACACTGTTTACTTCTTCATATAATACAGCTTATTTACTTGATTACTATATTGAATTGCATGAATATGGTGAGAGTATACAAGTCTGATGCACATTTTACATGATTGTGAGCCATTCAGTATTCCCTTGTTCTGCTCACACAATTGTGTCTTGATCCATGTATGGATTCTCCATGAGCACAATTAAGAGTTCTGGAAGTCGCATCCTTTCCAAGCCTTTCCATAGTTTTGTTTTAAGGTCCACCCAATTGACTGTCTTTGCTTACAATAAGGTTAATTTGAGAAAGGAGAAGATAGACAATGAAAATAAATTTAAAATAAGCCTGAAAAGTTGATATTGCAAAAATTGCGGTTAGTACACGAATGACTTAAATTTAGTAAAATCTAGTTCAGTCTTTCCAGCTCCAACTTATATTGTCTACTTTATGTGGTAATCCTGTAAACAGGTCTTACTGACAATTATTAGCTGGTATAAATTACTAAACTAGTAATAAAGGACATCAATAGCTACAGAACATGAATATCTGCTTAGAAATACGTGTTTTTTTTTAGCTCTAGTGAAAAGAAAGATGAGGCTTCCTACTCCAGTAAAAAGTTCAATCTTGGAAATCCATGGGCCAGTTCTACTCTCTCCTTCCTAATGGACAACTGCAAGGTGTTATGATTCAATGGCAGTGAGTTTCTCTCCTATATCAAAGCATCTGGGTTGGAATATTGGCTCTATCACTTACTGTTTGAGTGATGTCAAAATAATACAGCAAATACAGATTTTGATAGAGAGAACCTTTATGAGGAAAGCAACAAGTGAAATGATTACTTCAATGTGAGGAGGGTCTGTTATAAGAGGGAGAACACTCTGACCACAGGAGCATCAATCATCTCAGAATTGTTAGGGAGAGAACATTTTTCTTTGCGAAGACAGAATAAAGAAGCTAGAAAAAGCCCAAGTGTGAGGAAGTGGGATGAACAAAGTAATGTCCTCACAGAGTAAATAAAAATGCTTCATACTAAGACCAGCCTTATTGCTGGGAGGGACCCTTTGTATGGGGGCGCAGGCTGAGGATTTCCTCTTGGACCACATCAAAGACTTCACAATTGGGCAGCGGGAAAGTGTATCTAATAATAATAATGTTATATATAAGCATATAATAATATTAGATATAAGTGTATAATAATATAAATGTATCTAATAATAATATAATAATAATAAGTGCTTCGGGGATGGGGATTATTTACTTTAACTATTTTACTGAACACAAGGGTTAGGGCATTTTAAAAATACTGCTGTATTGAAGATTTCAGTAAAATCAATATAGTTAGGGACTTGACCTTCTTTATTGAAAAATCAAATTATAATGAAAATTAAGGTAATCATTACTTGAACGGCTTATTTTCAAGAATAAAGCAATCACTCTGTGAGAGCGAAGACTTGAGTACATTGCTTTAATCGCTGAATCGGCTTTCCCATCATCCTGACCATCATCCTGACCATCATCTGGGTCCTCCTGATGCCTTTCACCTTTCTTTAGAAGCCCTCTCTTAGTTGTCATCACATGATTGGGTTAAGAGAGTCACCATCTTAGCACATAACAAAAGGATAAATTCTCTAAGTGTAACTGGGTTTGCGGGATTCAAATCTGAGTTGAATCAGAGCTTTTATTGGGATCCTGGTGTGTCTGGGCATGTCTTCAAGGTCTATGGGAGACTGTTTCCATCACAGACTAAGCTGCATTCTTCCAGAGGTATCATTCTGAGGGAAGAGAGAAATTAGCTGGTGTAACAATGATCTCTGAGATGTATTGAGCTAATACTGTTCTTTAAGCTCTAATCCCTTATGGGATGTATTATAATCCTGGATTCTATGCCTGTGGCTGTAATCCCATTTTGGAAGGGGTTCTTTGCTGTATAAATGGCAGGCTTATTTGTGGAATTAAGTCCTGATCTTAGTAGCATCTGTGAACCAGGTTACACTGTTGGGGTAAGGTGACCCCTTTTCTGGGTAGATCCTGGTACTGCCAGCTTCTAGAAAGGAGCAGTGACCTGGTGGCAAAGCAGAGACTGAACCAACAGATAGGAGGAGGCAGAACAGCAGGTTTATTGAGCAGTGACATCAAGATTCAGTGGGCACAGGACCCAGTGTGTCTGCATTACAGAAAGGGTAACAATAGTGAGAAGCAGCCAGAGCTGGCATGCCCTTCCTAAATGTTCCGGAGGGGCCTCGAGCTTGGGGCTGACATTCCTCAAAACAAGGTGGTTGTCCTTGGTTGGCTAGGCCACCTTAGTTAGACCACTCAGGCAGCTTTCCCTGGCCTTGTCAGCACCATGGTTGGGAGGGTGGGATGTGCTGAAAGACAGAAAACACAATAAAGTTTTTCCTCTTTGACAAGAGTGAAATCCATGGGCCAGCAGAATAAGAACACCGCTTTCAAGATCTCTGTCTTAAGGGACAGAAGTCAAGAACAGCCAAACAAGGGACTGTCACACAGTGACTACAGGCCAGAGCAAAGGGACCAGCCTGGGACCAGAGGCCAAGGCAAGGAAGTGGTGAGAGGAAAGAGGAGTAGGACTCAGACTGAAGTGTGAGGCAGGCAGGCTTCCTGGTCCCCAGACACAGAGGCCAGGGGATAAGGTGGTTGAGAGCTGGAGGACCATAGAGAGAGTTGGCGGGGGGTTGGGTGGGGTGAGGAGGTAGGGTGAGGGGGCAGTGACTGAGGAGAGGTGTTGCTGCAGGCTGATAACTGCATTTTTAATGTTACTGCTCCTGAATGGTGGTAACATTTTAACTCTCTTAATAAACCCCCACAACTGAAAGTTTTGTCTGTGAGTTTGTGTGGCCATTGCAATGAATTCTCAAATTCCATAAGTAAATGAATGAATGGATGCTATGGAATCAATTGAAACTCATAGCAGACCTATAAATTTAACTACTACACCTCTGGGCCTCCCTGTTCTAAATATATGAAACTAAAAACTAAATGAAAAGAACGGGATGACTGACAATTCTACAAGAAACCTGGTGTTGTAGTGGAATCAGCACTGAGTTACCAATCCATAAGGTCAGTGATTCGAACCCACCAGTTTCTCCATCAGAGAAAGACAGGTTTTCTACTCCCATAAATAAGTACAGCATTAGAAACTCTATGAAGTGGCTACACTTCACCCTGTAAGATTGCTGTGAGCCAGAACATCTAGCCTGCTGTGAGTTTTCTCTTCTTCCTTTTAAAAGTTATACTCATCCTTGAGTTTCAAGGAAAGCAACATGAAATAAAAATAAGACAAACATTCCTCTGCACTTCCTTGGAAAAATTGGGCTGACTCAAATGAGAGTGTTATCTCATTAGCTGCTTAAGTGGTATTAGCCAGTGGATCCTGGAAATGTTCCCATAGAGCTAGAGTATTTACTGGAGCATTAACACAGTGGACTTCTGGTAGCATCAGCAGGAGACAAAACTATAGACAATTGCATAAACATGGCATAATAATCTGATTTTATATGTATCTGAAGCTTCTGAATTAGATATCAAAACAGAGAGACAGAGCCAGACAGGAGGAAAACAAAAGATATCACAAAGTAGTTAAACAGACTGTGTTTATGAGACATTCTCTAGAGTCTCTCAGAAATAATTAGCTGAAAGTTTTCTGGGAGAGTTATCTGTTAGCTACACAATAAAGAGTGGGAGAAGTGTTGTCACTGTTTATCTTACACCATTGTTTTTGCCCTCATGTGGATTTGGTCCAAACGCATTTGAAGTCTTGTCCCCAGCATGTTTTTTAAGAAGCATAGAATTCTAGTTTATTATCTAGAGCCCAGGAAACCTAACAAAGTCTTAACAGAATCAATACAGTTACCTTTTGATATATATATATTTTTGATTAAACTTGCCTTTCAAATAGAAAACTTCAATTAGGAAAGAAAAATAAAGCATATATTTTGCACAAAGGTGCTCAAATATCCTGAATTGTATGCCCAGGAAACTGAAAAGAATGAAATTACATTCCAGATTACATGACATAAAATTATCAGCCTCTCCCTGGGTCAAAATTATGCAGCTACCATTGACATGTAAATAGGTAAATCAAAATGTATTTCTACCAGTGATCCAGTTCCTATATGGATTTATTCAAATTAAACAAGTTTAAAGATAGGTCAGTGATCAGTGGATGGCCGTAGACAAGTTCTCCATTTGGTTAAGTTTCCTGATCCAAAATCACTTCCACTGCTATTCTACTGATTACAATTCATAATAAATAGGATTCATCACAACTCTTTAGGTCATAGTCAAAGTGGGTGTCTGAGATTCTAGATCATTATGTAAACAGACAACTTATCTTTCTCCTGCTTATAGATGGAATTAAAACAAATTTATCAATAAAAGCTGTATTAGTCTGTATTAGTTGACTAGAGAAACAAATTCATAAAACAACATTATCAGTAGAAGCTATGTTAGTCTGGGTAGAAGAGAGAAACAAATTCATAGACACTTCTATGTGTATAAGAAAGAGGTTTATATACAGGAGCAGTTAAATATTGAGAAGCATCTCAGCTCAGTCTACATTAAGTCTGATGTTAGCCCATTTTTCTGATAGCAATCTAAAAAGTCCTCTTCAGACTCCTGAAACACATGCAGTGGGTGGAAAGTCTTGTGGATCCAGTGGTGTATTAGGCATCTCAGCTCTGACTGGGGTCTCCACATGGTTCTCACAGCTCCAGAGGTCCAGCTCCATCAGCATAACCCCACGTGTCTTGTCAGTAGAGTGTCTTTCAGGGAGTGAGTCTTGAGACTTGTCAGTAGAGAGTCTTCAAGGGTGTTAGCAGAGAGAAAGTGTCTCCCCCAACCAAGAAGGAAATACAGGAATTCCCAAAATCCTCAGGCAAAGGTCATGACTACACAGAGTCCTCATTGGCTACAATGATTGACAGGCTAGACTCCACACCTTCATTCATAATCCTGTCTAATTCACACCAGATTATATAACTATCCCAGAAGCCCAACAATTAACCCACAGAGCCACAAGGGCTCATTAGAGTACTTTATAAAATAAAAATAAAGCCCTAATCAAGACAGTGGCAGGCAAGGCAGAGATAAGCTCAGAAGATTATGGCAATTGTTTTTAGGGATGCTGACGCAGTAAATGTGGTAGAATTTCTCAAAAGATACTCAGTGAATTTGAGGGCATATTATGAAGTTTGAAGAAAACTGAAATGTCTACTGGTAAGAAAAATTCCAAGATAATTGCATTGAATTTGTGTGTGTGTTTGTGTTTGTGTGTGTGTGTGTGTGTTTGTGTGTGTGAGTGTGTGTGTGTGTGTGTGTGTCTGTGTGTGTTTCATCAGGACAATGTGCTGGCTTCTTCATCAAGGGTAGCAAGTGTTACCCTGTGAGAAGTTCACTGGGAAATGTAGACCTAACAGACAGGCATGTAGAGATTCTGTTAAGGGGATGTAGGAATGGACATATACGTACTTGCAATCTTCCTCCAGAAGATGACTGAGGGTAAAGTTCCTAATACTGCACTTGGGAATTAATCACAATATAGAACTCCTACGTAGGCTGAGATAGGTATTTGGCTGAAGGCCTCTTTGGGAAGCCCATGGCTATGGCAAGAACCCTTCCATTTTCGTTGTGTTGAATGCAGCATGACCCACCTGGTGGGCCATGAGGGTTTTCTTTCAGTTCCGTACACCTTGAGCTCCCATTCCACTTTTTGATGGACTCCCGGCTGTCAGGAAACCTTAGGACCTTAGCCGAGTTACCTCAAAATTTGATCTTTCCCCCTAAGACATTTTTATATTCCCCCAACTGAAAAACCAAGCAAACTAAGTCAACTGCCCGGGAGGCCATTCTGAACTCACCTCCGCTTCCCAAGGCTATACACCTTGACCGGACCTTCTAGCCACAGCCTTCTCCTCAGGAAAGGTGGGTGGTTTCTCTCAGCTGACCTTGCAGCTAACAGAACAGCACGCACTTAACCCACGACACCACCAGAGTGCTTGCCTCAAACACAAAGAGCATTAAAAGCAGCGTGACTTGAGCTCTTCTAGGATGCCCAAACTCCCATTGTGCAGGGGTGTAAATTGTAGAATGGAGAAGTCTAAGAAGGGTTACAGAGAACCAATATGAAAGATGTGACCAAAAAAATTTGCTTCACAATTTGATAGTTTTTTTTAATAGAAGTTTTTGTTGAAATGTTTTTTCTTACCTTCATATACATATCTTAGGATGCTTTTCCAGCCATCCCTGTCTTCCCAAGGTGACCCTTTCCTTTCCTTAGCAAAAGCAATGAGAATGCCATCAGTAGATGTAACTAAGATATTTTTTTAACAGGAGAATCCTGTGAATTGTCCGTGCTATTAGTTTTACTTTGAAGTGTTCCTTCTAATAGATCTGATTTTACCCTATTTTCTTTAGCCTCTACATTTTTTCTTGTTTGTTGTTGTTTATTTGTTTTGATTCATTTGTTTCTGTGTTTGTCCATTTGTTTTCCTTCTTCGTCAGATTCTTAGGTTTCATAAATAGCAACACTAGTTTGAGTTGAAAAATGTGATTTGAAAAATAATCTTCATTTATTCCATAATTATTCCATTGAATTGAATGGTCATCTTTCTAAAAGAAATTATTCTTTCCCTACATATTTTCTCTAAATCTAGGACCATTTTATTTTATACTTAATCTGTTCATTGAATCCTCCCGACAGGGCCATACTTTTTGCATATTACTTTGAATGCATGGAGAGATTCCTTTTTTATCCCTTTACTTGGGTAGCCAAGATCACGTACTGTCCATTGTGAGTTTTCCCATATGATACCTCTATTCCATACTTGGTTTTTCTTTCTGATATTTTGGTCCATATTAGTTCTGATACTGTATTTGCTTCCTTTCTATACAAGCATACTGAAGTATTCTCAATTGCCACATATTTATTTTTAATGTCAGCATAATTTCTTTCAGAAATAGAATAAGACTTTAAAAATATGAAAGTTTTCATTTGTTATTGTGCCATATATGTTACTACCTATACAGCCATACACGAGTTTACCAATTTGTGTGTATGTGAACATGTGTGTGTAGATAAATAGAGAGCAACATACATACATTTTTGAAGGGGACTCCAAAATATCATGAAAAAAATCCCATTGTGTTTGAATTACAACTTTCTTGGAATATGTTGAAGTCCACATGTGAGTCTATGTGTCTGTGAGTGTGTAACCAAATTGAGGGGGGACTTTTGGTTTTTGGTTTGGGTTGCACTTCAGAGAAGACTAGGGTGATAGGCTAACAAATTTTGCCCTATCTCAAAAGTTCAACTTAATGTACCTGGGGTATTCATAGTAAATTCAGTTTTTCTCTACAGAATAAAGTATCTCAGCCTTTTATTATTCTCTCCTTAGCAAAAAATACTTGAAAATTATAAATATCCTCAAATGCACATTCAAACAAACTTGGTATTAAGTCACTAGTAAGTTCACTTTTATCCAATAATGTGAAATAATATTTGCAAATAATGAAATCCAATTTTCTGGGTATAACAATGGATAGTAACCAGTAAATAGTTGATCATTTAAACATTCTGTGCTTAGAAATGATTAAATTGAGGGAATTGCACATGAATTATCATATCTTATAGGACACACTTTACTGAATTTTCATAATAAAAAGTCAGTTTGATCAGGGTTCTTTAACAATGTTATATGAGAAATTACCTACAGGCAACCATATTCACATTCCTCTTTCTATGCATTAAGCCAATAAAGGTTAGTAAGTATAGGTGAAGTGGGCATTGGCGCTATGATCTTTTCATCCTTATAGGAGATGAAAGAACATTACATGATATAATGTGATGCAATGTAATGATTTAAATATTTCAGTCCTGTAACTACTAACAGACTCCTAACAGAAAAGCTGTGAGTTCAAGACCAGCTAGAAGTGCGTGGGAAGACAGAACTTAAAGACATCCTGAGAAATCATATGGAACAGTTCTGCTCTACACACATGGGACTTCTCTCATCAACAACAAACAATTATGTAGTGGAATGGAAGATGATGAATATAACACATGTGCCTTATGTGTAAAGCATAATATATGTGTTTGTTTTAATGGTGATGAGTGCTTTGTAGAAAATAAAGTACGTACAGTAAGAGAGTCCTGATGGGGGGCGGGTGAGGTCAACTTTTAAAATAGGTGGAGGTGAAAAGTCTTACTAAGATTACATTGTAACACAGCAAATCTGCAATGTACTCTCAGCTGTAACCACATTTAGACAGGCAAGAGGCCATTGGAAAAAAGACAGGAATAGCGTATGCATTACTCCATTTTAATCGCATCCCTCAGAGCAGAGGCGGAACACATAGCAGCGCACAGAAAGTATCTTTGCTCACCTATAGCAAGAAGCAAGCAGCATGCAATAAGAAAGAAGTTGCAATGACTGAAAAAGTAATGCGGTAGTGCATAGTGGAGATGAGGATTCTCTGGTCCACAATGCGCTTTTTGTCATGAATCAAAGCCTTAAGTGGGGGTGTGTGACACGGTGAATGCTGCTGGCTTCTGGAAATTGACCCAGAGAATATAGCTTCCTCCACACCCCCTAAGGGTCATCCTGGAAGCTCACTTACTTTGGGTCTCCCGCTGGATAAGTAGGTCCGGTGCCAGAGCGGTAGAGGCCAGGTGGATTTCTGAATAACCATATTTATTTCTCAATGTCATGCCACGCTGCCTCAGCAAGCCACAGACAGAAGGGCATAATATCCATTCTCTTCCTGAGACCTGTTGCCAAGGAAATGAAATGGAATTCCAGTGTCTTTGTATAAGTTTATGTTGGCCCTGCTTGTTATAGAATGAAACCTTACAGCTTCAGTTTTTTTTTTTCTAGGACCTGATACAACCAGCCAAACTTAGTGCATTGTTCCACAAAGACGGTGACATTTAAGTAAAAAAGTGATGACAGGGAGAGATATGTTTTTGGTATTTTAACTGCTTTGCTAGCAGACAGAGAGCAAACCAGCCAATAAAGATACCCAAGGCTATAACTTGCTCGAGAAAGTTTAGAAAAAGAAATGATAACAATCCAGAAAGGGTGCCAGATATAGATAGTACAGGAAGAAAAATGTTAACCAACTGGGGAAATAGATTTCATGTAGGGGTACCAAAAAAAATCGGAATTGCGGTGGGCAGAGCAGTTTCATAGTATGCATTTTTCGCACTAGGTGAGCATTAAGCAAGTGAATTCGTTCACAAAAGCCTTTTCACGGGAACCCCGTTTCGTGTCATGGCCAGTTTAAGAGAACAGCATGCAGGTGAGAAATTTCATTTCCTGCTCAGGAAAATTGCCACAGAAACTGTTGTGATGTTGAACAAAGCTTACAAGGACAGCGCTATGGATAATAAAAATAAAATAAGTGATAATAATAATAAAACCTCATATATAAATTTTTTTCTCATTTCAAAAGAGATGAAGTGTGGATTGACGACAACCTCATTCTGGACATCCCTCAACTTCCCAAACAGATAAAAATGTTAACTTGTAGTGCATTTGGAGTTCATTCCACCAGGCCAGACTATTAGCCAAGCTTTCTATTTAGAGGTTCTGAAAAGACGACATAAGAGTGTGCAACCAAAAGGGCCTGATTTGTCGCAGACGAGAGACTGGTTTTGCCACCACGACAACGCACCTGCTCATGCAGCCATCCTAAAGCACCAGTTTGGGACAAAAAACCACATGACTATCTCTGATCTTGAGCTGTGCAACTTAATTTTGTTCCCACAAATGCAGATGGGAATGAAAAGAAAAAGAAAATGAGAGAGGTGCTGTCAGCCATCCAAACACGTGAGTTTGAAAACTGTTTCCAAGAATGGAATCACAGATTTGACAAATTTACAACATAAAAATGCAGAGTACTTTAAAGGTGATAAGGTTGTTTGGTTAAAAAAAATTTACACACTTAGTTTTCAAAACAAAAATTCCATGAGTTTTTGGAGTTTCTTTTTGAACTTTGGTCATTATTTTGAGTGAGGTGGGAGCGATAGGAGGGTTCTGAGCAGAAGGATGGCATCGTTTAGTTCCGGTGGTAGCAGAACTTCTCTGGCTGATGCATTAACAGTAGCTTGTAAAGGTGGAAACATATCATTTGGTTTCACGGATTTTGCTTTAAAAAAACAAAACACCTTGTTTCCATCAAGTCAATTCTGACTCCTGGTGACTCTATAGGCCAGGGTAGAGCTGCCCCTCTGAGTTTTGAAGACCGAAATGCTTTTTAGGAATAGAACGACCATCATTCTCCCAAGGAGCAGCTGGTGGTTTCCAAACTGCTGACCTAGAGATTAGCAGCCCCATGCATAACCACTACACTGACAGGGCTCTTCATGTGCTCTAGAGTAGAATTCTCTTGGCCTTCATCATGATTGAAACAAATCAATGAGTGATTTTTCCATGTCACCATCCTATGAGTTTGAACCAGGAACCTCCAAGTCAGTCGTGAAGTGTAATCTGTTTTCACCACCTATGCAGTCTAGTCAATATATCATCAGAAATGTCATTGAAACCTTGTTGTGTGGGCTCTTCCCTACCATGAAGTCGATGCTGACTCATAGCGATGCCCTGTGGGTTCCAAGACTCTAAGTGTTTTTGAGAGTAAGAAGCCCAGTCTTTCTCCCCCGGAGTCGCTTGTGGGTTTGAAGAGCAGACTCAGTGGATCTCCCAGCGAGTAACCCCTTCACAGTGGTCTGCATTGTGGGGTGCTACTGTTGCTTATATAAAGGTTTGAAACTGAAATTGTTGTACATGGGAAATCGTCATCCATTTTTGTGATACTGCAAACCCTGTGGATACAGTTCTTTGCTGCGGTGACTTCCTGTATGCTAATAACACTGGAGCTGTATCTCCAGCTCACATCTTACTAGAAGTAAAGCATGTGACTCAAGTCACCACACGCTGCTTCCTCGGAGGCGTGGTCTACAGATGAGCCTGCACCTTTGAAATCTGTTCAAACAAGAGCTTCCTTTCTGTTTTAAACGGTTACCAGAGACAAATCATCAGCTTGCTGCTTAATTGTGAAAAGCAGATGGCTGGGGTCATGGAACTGGTTGAGATTCAATATGGCCCCCCAACATGCGTGGATCAATTAGTGATTCATCTACTTAACCTTTGTAGATCAGAAGGCAAAAAAGCACACCTGCATTAGTGACCAGGACATGGTTTGAAGCATCATAGTGTTGAGGTGAGTCTTTAGAGGGATACTTTGATTCATTCAGCAAGGAACACGTTTCCATTTGGCACATTTCATGTCTCTTTTGCTGTGCAGAACAATTTTAGCTAACTGTGCTCTCTTACTCGGTTTCCTGTGTCTGCTTGCCTCTGGATCTTGGGTTCTTGGAGCTTGAGCCAGTGTAGTCAGCCTGTTTTATGACTTGATTCACCAGCTTCCTCAGGCTGGTGAGTCAATAGCCCGAGTTGTGAATAAGAAGAATCCTCTTTCTGAACTTTAGATTCTGGATTGGTGAGCCTTGACCATTACAAGGGTCATTCCTTTGATAGTTCATGAGTCCTGTGAGTTGTGGCATCTCATTGGGAACCCTGGGACCTGGGACAGAATTCAGAGAGAAGGAATGGTGGTTGACATCAGGGTTGATGGAGTGGTATAGTGTTTTGGAGATGTTAGACATTTGGGTTATCTTTAACTGCCAGATCATTAGGCTCACCCAGGTCTTGATCCATTTAAAAGAAGTCATTTTTATACAGTGTCATATGACATACCCTTGTGTATCATATAACCCATTAGGAATATGTCATCTTCCCTGTACGTGATTGTCACTCACATTACAGTTACGTCATATATTATGAGATGCTAAAATGCAAAAGATGTCAGAATAGCTTTAGTCTCATTTTCATGAGAATGGATCAAATTTATTAATTTTATATTGGAAAAGATTAGTTTCAATGAAAAAATGCATAATCATTTTGTCAGTGACATCTTTTTTATAAATCTGTGAAATCTTTGGTGTTTATGACAATATCTGATATATTTATTATAATATAATAACACTTGATAAATAACACTTTTTAAGCATAATTTATAGAATTCTAAATATACTTTATTTTTTGTGGGAGGGTCATAAAGATGCTTGCCTAAAATAATCACATTCCAAATTTCTTTGGCTTAGCAAATACATATAGATCAATTTGCAATTGTAGTTGTACTGTTTACCTTACAATTTGAGTGATCATTTCTTGTTGTAGTTACTCACTTGTGAGCCACAGGCCCATTGATGTTACCTGCGAATATAGAGTCACATTTTGGAAAACTGCCCAACGGATATTTTTAAATGCCTTCAATGATGTGAAGATGACTTCATCCATGATCTGAGATAAAATGCATCCTTTGACTATTAACCTACAGATGATTTTTAGGAATCTAGTGGTCTAGTGGGTTACACGGTGGGCTGCTGAGCACAAGGTCAGCAGGTTGAAGCCAGCAGGTGCTCCATGCGGTGAGAAGAGGCTTGCTAGGCTCAGAAACAGTTAAACTCATAAAAACCCACAGGAGCAAGTCCACACTGTCCTGTGGGTCAATATGAGTTGGCACTGACTTGCTATAAATGAGTGGGTTATCACCTTCAAGCATAAACCAGTGTCCAATGTTCTGAGTACATCAAGATATTTTTGGAGTCATAAGTTATCTTTACTGATAATTTTTTAAAATAACTGTAATATTAAATTCTCTTTCCAAAACAATCTTCATAACTACTTTACACAATCCAATGATAAACATTTATAAAACAAGCTTTTGAATTACCAGAAATATTTCATAAACACAGTAATTTCTTTAATATATCATCATTGTTATATAAGCTTAAATATAACATTATGAATTGCATATTTATTAATGTACATTAATTTATATATGTATTAATAATGAATAACAAAAATAATGCATAACTACATAAATACAACTTAAATGACACTCAGATAATGCATAAGAAAAGATACATGGTACTACATAATTCTTCAGGCTAATTTATGCAAAATATATTTTCTAAATATATCAAACAATTGTTGAATTTTCAGTATTAAATTTCCAGTGCAATGATAATCATCAAAAGGTGCATGGATGTTAAGTTTCCATAGCTTCAAACTTCAAAATGATTGACATCACCTTGTGTAGTACCTCCTATACAACAATATTCAGAAATTTGTAAAACTGAGGTGGACCTGTTTTGTAGATTCAGCAGTAATTTACTAAAGACCTTCACTGTCTATGGTGACAGGCTCAGTGGACACAAATGAAGAATGCTTCTTGTTTGTCTATGTGAAAGTAAACATATACTAATATATAACATTATATATAAGTATCATGTCTATGCAGATGATATTTCAAGTATAACTTTAGCCAACTTTATGGGTAAGTGCTGATCCTGTAGATTAGGAACAAAACGTGTATTTTCAGTAATATTAATATTAATTGATTTTTCTAGAGTAAAAAGAAAAAAGTGGTGTCTAATATTTAAAAACCTTAATCTAACACATAATATCATCTCAAAGGATGTTATTAATGCAGTGGTTCCTAACAAAAGCCTTATGAGATACTAAAAAGATGTGATGATCTATCTTAATTCATTTTGTTAAAATTAGAACTCTTAAAAAACAAAGCGGCTTGTTAAAAAGCAGTTAGTGGCAGATCCCTGACAGATACCCAGCTATTTTTCCTGCTCTGGTTTTCTATTATGGAAGGGGAAATAACTTGGGGACAGAATTTAAATCCATATAGGCATCTGAGTGGAATAGATTAAAAAAGCATGTGCAGTCGTGTAATGTAACTTATATTTGGAAAAATCTATCGCAGAAACACTACACGCTCATGCTAATTAAGAGTTCACAGAAGATCAATGCAGTATCTGCAACTTCATGAGTCAGATTGTGTATTAGGAGAACATAAGGAAATCTGGAAGCAAAAAAATTCATAGTTATTGAAAGTTGAAAACTCATATTTATTAAAAATAGAAGTGGTTAATGAAGAATAAGAAATACTGTTTTTCCAAAATGTAATTAAAATGAAATAGCCAAAAAAATGAGTAAGATTCTAGTGTAAAAATGAGAAATGTTTCTTATTACAGTTAGGAAAATATCACTGTAATCCAACTTACTTCTATCATTTCCATATTTTCATATGATTTTTTATTTTCAGAATGCTTTGTAGAAACAATCTTTGTTACTGTTAGGTGCCATTGAGGCAGCTCAAACTATAGAAGGAAACACTACCCAATCTGTGTCATCCTTACAATTGTTAAAATTCTTGAGCCCATTGCTGCAGCCACAGCCACAATCCATCTCCTGGAGGGCCTTCCTCTTTTTCATGGCCCCCCTACTTTACCGAGTGTGATGTCATTTCCAAGGATTGGTTTCTCTTGGCACTATGTCCAAAGTATGTAAGACTAAGTCTCACCATCTTTGCCCCAGAATAGTCCTCTAGTTACACTTCTTTCAAGAGAGATGTTTGTCCTTTTCATAGCACTACAATACAAATGCATTGATTCTTCTTGGACCATCTTTATTCATTGCTCAACTTTCAAATGCTTGTGTGGCAATTGAAAACACCAGTATTTGAGTCAGGAGCATCCTCAAAGTAACGTTGTTGCTTTTCACTCCTCTAAAGAGGTCTTGTGCAGCAGATTTACCAAATACAACTGGTTGTTAGTGTTCAAAGTAAAATCTATTCTTGAGATGTTCTTGAAAGCAGGTGGGATAGAATCAAGGTCATAATTTGGATTTCATTTTAATTTTCTTCAGCTCCAACCTGAACTTACATATGAGCATCTGATAGTCTATTCCAGAGTTGGTTCAGGCTCTGGTTTCCACTGCTCATATTGAGTGTACCCCATGGTATCTTCACAAAAATGTAGTCAATTCGATTTCTATGTCTTTCTCTTGGGGAATCCATGTGTATGGTTGAATTTTGTGTTGCTGAAAAAGGGTATTGGCTAAAAACAAGTCAATGACTCAGCACAATTCTTTCATGTGACCCCCAGCTCATTTGTATCACAGTCTTTATTTTTCAGCTATGGATCATTCCTCTTGATTTCAAACTTTTGCATTACAATTTCCAGTAATTACCAACACATTGATTGGATATTTGATCAATTTCCAATTGAAGTCATTGGTGGAATGAATTCATGTCTTCAAAACTAGCTTGTGTGCTTGCTGAGTAAATATGAATAATGGTTATATTGACAGACAACCTTCATTGTTGCTAGGTGCCGTCTAGTGAGGCTTGACCCGCAGAGACCCTCTGTACAACCGAAGGAAACACTGCACAGGGCCGCACCATTTCATAATGTGTCCCATGCAGGAGCCCATTGATGCAGCCCCATTCAACACCCATCCGCTTAGCCAAACATGACAGCCTTCTCTGGGAACTGGTCTCTCCTGAAAATATGTCCAAAGTATGTAAAATGATATCACACCATTTTTTGCTCTAAGGAACACTCTGGCTTCACTGTTTCCAATACAGATCAGTTTTTCCTTCTAGCAGCCCAGGGTACTTTCCATGTTCTTCTTCAGCAGCACAATTCAAATGCAGTCAGTCTTGAATTCTTGTATAATCTTCCTGATTCCATGTCCAACTTTCCCTGATATAGGATTCATTAGAGAATACCATGGCCTGGGTCAGGAGCAACTTAGTAACATCTTCAAAGTAGCATCCTTGCTCTTCAATGCTCTGAAAACTTGTGCAAGAGATTTACCTAATGCCATATATCTTTGGATTTCTTCACTGCTGCTTCCATGGACATTGATCGTGTATCCAAGTAAGAAAAATCCTTGACAACTTCAATCTTCCGTCCGTTTATCATGATGTTACCTATAGGTCTAGTTGTGAGGAATTTGGGTCTTATATACATTGACTTGTCATCCATATGGAAGTCTGCAGTCTTTGATCTTCATCAGCAAGTGTGTCAATTGTTCCCCACTTTCAGCAAGCAAAATCATGTCATCTGCATAGAGCCGGTTGTTCATCAGCCTTCCTCCAATCCTGAGGCCACACTCTTCTTCCTATAATCCAGCTTCTCTGATGATTTGCTCAGCATATAAAGTGAACAAGTAGAGTAAGAAGATACAATCCCAAAGATCACATTTCCTGATATTAAACCATGCCTGTGGCCTTGTCCTAGTCACACAGCTGCCTCTTGATCCGTGTACTAGTTCTGAAAGAGCATGAAGAAACGTTCCAGAATTCCCATTCTTCTCAAGGGCATCCTTAGTTTTTTTTTCTTTTTTGTTTTTAATGGTCTACACAGTCAAATGCCTTTGCATAGACAAAGAATAGGAGTAAACATAATCCTGGCATTCTCTTCTTTAAGTCAAGACCCATCTGACATCAGCAATGATATCCCTTATTTCAATTTTTAGTACATCAAACTTTCAAGCCAAGGCCATGTGAACATGTTTACTATCACTAATTAACACCAGTTATTTAAAGGGTTCTAATTAAATCATGCAAAAAGAAATTTAAAAGACAAAACAATATATAGTTTTTTACAATTCTGGAAAAACATTGACTGAAAATGCTCTAAACAACAGTGCTGCTTTAATATACATGGGATTTCAATGAGTTCAAATGAATTTTTCCTTTTTATTAATGCTGATCTTAATGAGGCATTTAATATAACTTTGTTCTAATAATCTCCTTTTAGGAATTTTTTAAAAAATCACTCTATTGGGAACTCATACAACTTTTATCACAATACATTACATACATCCATACATATATCATAATCCAATCCATACACACATCCATTGTGTCAAGCACATTTGTACATTTGTTGTCATCATCCTCAAAACATTTGCTTTCTACTTGAGCCCTTAGTATCAGCTCCTCATTTTATCCCTCCCTCCCACCCCCCTTATGAACCCTTGATAGTTTATAAATTATTATTATTTTGTCATGTATTACACTGTTTGACCTTTCCCTTCACCTGCTTTGCTGTTGTCCATCACCCAGGGAGGAGGTTATATGTAGATCCCTGTAATCAGTTCCCCCTTTCTACCCCTTCCTCCGTACACCCTCCGGTATCGCCACTCTCACTACTGGTCCTGAAGGGATCATCTGTTCTGGATTCACCATGTTTCAGGTCCTATTTGTACCTGTGTACATACTCTGGTCTAGCCAAATTTGTAAGATAGAATTGGGATCATGATAGTGTGTGTGTGTGTGGGGGGGGGAGCATTAGGAACTAGAGGAAAGCTGTATTCTTCATCATTGCGACACTGCACCCTGACTGGCTCCTCTCCTCCCCACAACCCTCCTTAAGGGGCTGTCCAGTTGCCTATAGATGGGCTTTGGGTCTCCACTCTGCACTCCCTGTCATTAACAATGATATGATTTTTTGTTCTTTGATGCCTGATACCTGATCCCTTCGACACCTCGAATTCCTTCCATCCTTTGAATCACACAGGCTGGTGAGTTTCTTCCATGTGGGTTTTGTTGCTTCTGAGCTAGATGGCTGCTTATTTACCTTCAAACCTTTAACACCCAGACGCTATATCTTTTGATAGCCAGGCACTATCAACTTTCTTCACCACATTTGCTAATGTACCTAATTGTCTTCAGCAATTGCATTAGGAAAATGAGCACCCAATGATATAATTTTTGCTGCTTCACCACTTTATCAAGCATGATGCTCTTATCCAGGGACTGGTCTCTCCTGGTAATATGTCCAAATTACACGAGACAAGGTCCCCATTTTTCCTTCTGATCTTTTGGCTAGCAGAGTTAACAACTTATAGCCAATGAGCAACCACGACACCACCAGTGCCTCCAGGTGCCTAACCTTGCTTCTAAGGAGCATTCTGACTTTGCTTCTTTTAGCAGTCCATGATACTGGCTGTAGTAACCAGCACCATCATCCAAATATATCGATTCTGCTTCAACATTATATTTTCAATTTCCAACTCTCACATGCATGGACATAACAAATAGGTAATTGATAATAGATAAACTTATTTTTCTCTTTATTGCTCACTCTCTCTATGTGTGTGTGTATATTTCTACCTATGTATATGTATAGGTAGATAAATTCAATTCAAGTTAATATATACTGAAAGCCATCTTGACTACGAAGGTCTCACTGTTCAAACCTATCCACAAGTACTTTTGAAGACAGTTCTGGAAGTCCTGGTTCTGAAGGTTTCCTTCAGTCTAAAGTCCGGTTATCCATTGTATACACGAGTGACTAGGAGTCAGCGTAGATTTGACAATGACTGGTTTTGTTTGGGGTTTTGTGTATAAATAACTTATCAGGTATGATTTAATGGAAGTCACATTACACGTTGAATTAATGTACAGCATTTATAACATGATCAATCAAGGGTCATGGGCACCACTTGATGTGTATACACCCACATATAGACAAGAAAAAACTAATAAGAAAGTTTATCCTAGCAAAATGTAACTCAATTAGTATTTTGAACCCTTTTTATATTTCTAGACCCTTACAAGTTACTTTATTACTTCGTTTTATCCTATAAACTGTTTGAAGTAACATTATTTGGCATACTCTTTCTTTAGACATATAAAATTATACCTAGATAGATTAATATGTGAAGATAATATGAAACAAAGCAAACTCATCGTCCCTGAGTTGATTCAAACACATGGCAACACTTTCTAGGGTTCTGTGGCTGCCATTCCCTAAGGAGCAAAGAGCCTTCACTTTCTCCTGAGAAACCAGTGGTGGGTTCAAACCACTGACTTCGGGTCAGGAGTCCAATGCTTACCAGACAGCACCATCAGGCCTCCTTAGATATGAAATAGACTAAATACTTTTCCATTAAAAACTCAATTGATTGAAAAGCTCATGTAAACACTCCTTCAATTCAATTGGAAATACCAAATTCTAAATAATTAATATCATGAGCTGGTCTTCGTGTGAAGTTGAGTACACCCATGAAAAATTCCCCATAATCAATTCCTAGTAATATGGTAAGATGTGTCTATGTGCAGAGAGGGACTGCAAAATGTCTTCAAATCTTGCTCGTCCTTTTGAAATAGTTTTATGGAGTACACTACAAAAATCTATTTCAAATTGATCACTAATAACAAACCATATTTCTTTATTCAATAAAAAATAGAAACTAGTAAAATATCTAACAGGTTAATGTGAAAAAATTATGGTGGATATATTTTAATATCAGAAATTATTATAAAACCATGTTATCTGTTTTAAAAAAAATGTTTGCATTAAATTTTACATTTTCATTATTTTTGAGATTTGAAAAGCAAAGAAATACTCCTCTATTCAAATAATATATGTATAAAACTAAATATAATTTCTCTATTCTGACGTTGTCAATAATAGATCATATGTTTGAAAATAGACTAGACTTGGCCAATCTTAGCAAACAGTATCATAATTTTTCTGTTTTAACATTTTCTCACCTTTTGTGAAAGTGATTTTAATGTCTCTTTTCCTTTAGTTCACATGTAAGAAAAGTACCTTCCTTGCTAGCTTCTGGATAGGAAGTATAAATGCTGAAACCCTGCCAAAATTTTATTTCCAGCAGCATCGTATTGTGTGTGATGTGCTTACAGTATTAACAACTTATCATAAAACAATTTATAGCTCAAAGGCTTAGAAACCATTCTGTGAAACATACCTGCTGATGACTCACTCTTAAATGATGCAATTTTCAGGGTTATTTGGTTTCCCGTATTGAACATTTTCTATCAGATCCATCTCTTAATCAGAGCACATAGCATGTCATATCTATGAATTGTGACCAATAGGTGTTGGCAAATTGATTGCTTAGAACGCCAAACACATTTTCCCATGAAACAGTAGTTTTGCTTCAGGAGGTTGGTCACAAAATTCCATTTGAACTGCAAAGTAACTAAAAATCACTACCATTATATCACACCAAAATTTTGTTCTTGAGAGCAGAATCATTTTGAATGAGCTTTTAAAAGTGAAGGAAAAAGAAAATGAAAACAAAACAGGAAACATACAAATTTTAAATTCATTTATTTTGTTCTGACCCCGAATCCTGACTGACTCTTTCACCTGTTAATTGTATGAGTTTGAGGAAATTACTTAAATTTTCTAGAGTGACGTACAAAAATATTTTTATAATATCACATTGATTGATTAAAAATGGATCCTTTTATATTTACCTAAGGCTTTTTATAGCTTTGATGTCTGCTCTAAATATCCTGAGGATAAGTGTAAATTTTAATAAACAATGTAATAGATAGAAATAAAGTCGCTGCCATTGAGTAAATGCTGACTCAGTGATTCTATAGGAGTGGGTAGGACTGCCCCTGCGTTTCTGAGACTGTAGCTCCATAAGCGAGTAGAAACCTTCATTATTTTCCCAAGGAGTCCGACGCATAACCCACTACAGCACCACGGATCACTCTGAGTCAGAAGCAAATTGATGACAAAGTTTTATGATGTACAGTGTGTCCCCATTGGGATGCACCCTGTTGAAACGGTGTCATTTTTCCCCTTTAAATGAAATGCAAGGATGTTGAGCCTACAGGGAAAGAAAATATAACAAGGTTTTGGGAGAACGGGGTAGAGAGGGTTAGGGGAGAGAAGAGGGGGATGGTGTCAAGAAGTGCAGGAAGGAAAAGTGTGTCTTTGAAAACATGTGTGACAATGGAGGAACTTGTACAATTATGTTTGACATGATTGGACTATGAAATGATATGTCACGTGCTTTGGCTCCCAAGTGACAGCAAAAAAAAAAAAATGTGGCATAGATCCAGGAATGGGTTTGGGGCTCAAATTAAATCCTAACTCCAAATTAAAAACAACTAGTTCTACACCATGGCCCTGCTGATATTCACCTTCATGAAATGTTCACTGAAGATAGGGGTGCTATAGGAAAGTATGGTGAAGAAAGAAGATGGTACCCAGTTATCAATTGAAATAGTGTCTGGGGTCTTACAGGATGTAATCAAATGCAACAATGTAAGTCCACACGGAAGAAGCACATCAGTTTGTATGATCCAAAGATGAAAATAGCAAAACTTGAATATAGCGTGGAGAGAAGCTTCAGAACCAAAAGCTTGAACCTCCAATTTGCAGAGGGGTAAGGGGGTCAGCAGAGCCCTAAACCCGTCTGCAGAGTAGCTAGGCAGATTGAAACACTGGCACATCTGCTCTAGCCACAGGCAAGAGTCTTCAACAGCCATACTGCCAGCCAGAGACCATGGTAATCTTGTTAATGCTTCATCGAACTGGATACTTGGCCAGTGGACCACCCTATAGACGTGACCTGAGTTTGTTCAGGGTTCAATTTCTCTTCCTGCTTCCATGACAGAAATTTCTTCCCTAGCTTTTTGAATATTGTTGGGAGTCTGCACTTTCTTATGCATTATTTTCACTTCTGTCTGTATACTATTATGTCTTTTATCCTTATCACCTTAGCGCTATTTTGTTTTTATTGTTTTCTTTTGGGTCTCTGAACTGTGAGGCCCTGGAGGAGGGATACATAATGATAAAGCATACAGGGGGGTATAGGATATACAGGGGTGAAGGGTAGGCTATAGGGAAGGAAAAGGGATTTCAGGAGTAACTCATGAAGATGGGAGTGGGAAGGGAGCATCTCAAGTCATTGTAACCACAGTGGAGTGCTCTAATATTGATGTGAGGGTGAGTGAAAAATTCTCCTTGATATGATTGAATGATCAGACTATTGAATAATATAATATGTAAATTACTTGCTAATAAACTGTTGCGGGGGCAAAGGAAAACATTTTGGCTTTGTGGATTTAATGATTGAAGAATACTCTTTACCCTTAGTGTGATATTATTTTTAGAAATATAGTAAATATTCAAAAGAAAAAGAGAAAAAAGTTCTAATCTTCATAAAAAATGTGTGATTGCACAGTAGTCTTTCCTGTAGGTGTTATTTAATAAGGTTATAGTATGTATTAAAGAAGGAGAGGCAGAGCATGATCTTCATATTTAACGCTCTAACACAATTTGTTAGCTCTACAATTTTTTTCATAGTTGCTACATGATCAAACCACAGAATGCAACAACAACAAAAACTCACTGCTGTGGAGTGGATTCCGACTCAAAGTGAGCCCAGAGGGCAGAAGTGCTGTGCTGGGTTCGCAGTGTTATTTATGGAATTAGATCGCCTCATCATTTTCTTGATGAGTAGCCTGGTGTGTTCATTAACTTTTCAGCAAAGAGCCCAATACTTAGCACACTGCACCACCAGGAATCTGCATGTACAATAGCTAAACGCTAAAGCCAATGTGGTTGTTATTCCCCGTCTTAAATGCTGGTCGTCTAGAAGAAAGAAGGAAGAAATGGAAGGGTTAAGGAAGAGAGATTAGCAAAAGTGTTAGGTAGTTTAGCCTAGGGATTGGGATGTCCATTGACACACGCCAAGGAATGCCAGCATAGGACAAAGCTGGATTTTCCCGCCGGTGGGCATGGATGGGCAACTAAACCTGGTGCAGCCCACCTGGGCCAGGTGATTGCAATTCAGCCAATGGGATCGACCTGGGGTCGTTCACCATGCCTCCCCTGGGAATCCATGAAAAGGCAGGAACAGAGAGTGAGAGGGGCTTGTTTTATGGCGTCTTTTTGGAGGAAAACTTGGGAGAGATATCCTTGCGTGACCCTGAGCAGTCTCTGCCAGGCTGTGTGGTCAAAGGAATCCTATGGGTGCCGCGTAAAACCTGAAGTTTTTAACTCTCATTAAATTAACTTGGATCACGAGCCAGGCTTCAGCTTGAATTCTTTCTCTTGCGGAGCCAAGGACCAAGGTTGGAATCTAGCCCGGAGAGAGAGATCTTACAAAAGCAGAAAAATATATATGGAAAACCATGGTGGACTTGTAAAATAGTATCAAAGGGTATTTTAAAAATAAATCAATGAAAAGAAATCTGCAGCAAATATGACACATGCTATCTTGACTAATAATGCTTTCTACACAGGATCATTTCATATGTTGTTCAGCTTGCTTGACTCAAGCAAAGTGAGTCTCATGTTGCTGTCTATGGCGGGTTTTTGCTCGCCCCACATCTACTTCTGACTAATTCATAAGCAAAGGGTATTAATTGAAAAAATGTAGCTGTTGATAAAAGCAGTCCCTGGAATTCTTGTAGAAGATCTGAGCCCTTTTAAGGAAAATGGCCTATGACATTAAATGCAGGTAGTTGCTATGTTGAGTAGATTACACATACAGCATTTCCAAATGGCATAAGAAGTAATCC
Organism: Tenrec ecaudatus; assembly: GCF_050624435.1. Classification (NCBI taxonomy): domain Eukaryota; kingdom Metazoa; phylum Chordata; class Mammalia; order Afrosoricida; family Tenrecidae; genus Tenrec; species Tenrec ecaudatus. The sequence goes on from NC_134540.1 coordinate 28,989,821, forward strand.
TAAAGTTATTGTTTGATATTCAATGCTACGTTAAAATGAGTCCCTGTGAAACTGGAAACAGTGCACCTCAGGAAGATTTTATCCTCGATCAGAAGTGAACACCACTAAAGCATGACATTGTCTCCAATTATCAGTTCAGTGTATCTTTCCATTTAGTTGTGTTTTGAATTCCATCGTATTTTATGATTTTTCTGGAAACTGCAGCTTGCAATATTCATAGGTTATTATACTAACAAATTATAGTGAACAGTAAAGTGCTTTTGACAGCCTAGTAGTCATTTCAAGTTTTTCTTCCAATCAATAAGATGAGAGACTCTGAATCACCAGTAAGCATTTCAGTTCTAGACAATAACTACGCGCACTGAATGCGGAAATGGAATCAGATTGGGGCCATCCAAAGGAGACGTGGCTGTGGCTGGCGTGTGTTCTTTTAAAGTGGCTTTCTTTTTCAGTTTGCCGTTATCATTACTAAAATTCTACATGTCTTTGACGGTGAATAACTGTTTGGTTTGGATGCACATGAAGACATTACAAAGACTATCAAACAGACACAAATTCCAATTCCCTTCAAATAGTAAACCTTGAGGCAGAATGCTAATACTCACATCTCTATCTCTAAAAGAGAATAAATCCCTAGATCTTAGTGAAAAACCAGATTCTCATACCCTGTCTACTTTTACTTATTTGTTGAAATAACCAAATGATTACCAGATCTATTTATGCATGCTATTCCACACAACTGAGTTAAATATTGAGTCTAAAATGTATCTTTTTAATTATTAGAATTTCACATACAGATGAAAAAATCACAGTTTAAAACGTATGTTTACATATGCATTACATAATTGGTTAGTTTCCCAATCTATTATAATATGAACATTTTAGAAGTCCTAGTGTTAATGCTTGGGCTGCTAACCATAAGGTCAGTAGTTCAAAAACACCAGCTGCTTCTCAGGAGAAAGACAGGACTTGGTCTTCCAGTAAAAAGTTACAGTCACGGAAACACACGGGAGCAGTTCCATAGGTTGGCTAGGAGATGCATGGGACTCAGTGGCACTGAATTTGATTTGGTTTTTATTCTTCAATAAAACACCTTCAAAAGTGTGTGTGTGTAGTACAAAATATATGTGACGGACTTTATTTGATTTACAAATCAATATTATTTGTTGTTTTGTTGTATCTAGTTTCACTTTTTGACAGGCTTCACTTTTCCCAGCGATAATCATTGTCTTAAACATTTGAGTAGTTATTTTCTGAGTCAGAGAACTTCTCTCATGGTGTTGTTTATGTATTGCTTATCCTCCCTTCTTTTGTCTTGTGATTTCATGTTGCATATTCATGCAAACTTCCAAAGTCCATATTTAATTTCATATCTTCATTAAGGCTTTTTAAACAAAGCTATTTGCTTCTTACACTGGATCCTCATAAAACTTAATCTAAGTATCCTTGAAACACACACATCGGAGCATATGATAATCTGACACAACACTATACTAGGCACCTCACACTGTACCTCATTTTGTTCATATTCTCACTTTTCAAGATGAGGAGACTTAGTCTTAGAAAAACTTCTAAACCCTCTGTAGCATTTTGTTTTCTGACACAAACTCACTCTTCTGTTACGGTCTTCATGTCTCATTGTCTTTTCTCCTGTGTTCTACAATTTTGTCTTTCATTATAAGTAAAAGATTAACATGTTTGTTTTTTGCTTTTTAAAAATCATTTTATTAGGGATCATACAAGTCTTATCACAATCCATATATACATCAATTATGTAAAGCACATATGTACATTGTTGCACTCATCATTCTTAAAACATCTGCTCTCCACTTAAGTCCCTGGCATCAGCTCCTCATTTTCTCCCTCCCTCCCTGCTCCCCTTCCTTATGAAACCTTAATAATTTATAAATTATTATTTTGTAATATCTTACACTGTCAGACGTCTCCCTTCACCCATTTTTCTGTTGTCCGTTCCCCCAGGGAGGAGGTCACATGTAGATCCTTGTAATCAGTTCCTCATGTTTGTTTGTTTTCTCAAATTCTACCAGTTTCTCCAAGGAAAACAAAGTATAGTTTATTTTTGTTTTTTGTTTGTCATTTAAATTTCCTGTATCTAGCTCCTTAACTCTTATCCATAAAATATTGGGCACACATTTAATGATGTTAAGAAATATTAAAAAGTCCTAATGATGTTTCAAACATATTTATCCATCTAGGTTTAAAATAGTATTGGTGTGTCATATATGACAGGTAGGGAGCTTAGGGAAAAGAGGGTTGTTTCCTCCGACTGCCTTTGCTAAATGAAAATTGACTGACCATGCCACAAATAAAGGGGCTTCTTTGAAAAGAAATCAGACACACTTTCCAAGCCGTTGAGTTCGACCTATGCAGAAAGACTGAAGGCTTGGATGTGTTCTGTTAGAGGACCCAAAACTTGAGCATGTGCAAATTAAACTCACCTGGGCACGTGCACTAGAAACCAGTAACTATGCCACACAGGTGCCTAAATGCACCCACTGAAAATCTCCCAATACCCACAGCCATGCCATCCAAGTTGGGGTGGGAAGGGATAAAGCAGAAATAGGCCCCAGCTCTTGCTCATTGTTAACATTGTCCTTCTGTTCTAGGCATCTTCATCTGACTCCCCGTGCTCCCACAAAGAAGCTCAGTTTGGGGCCACAGATTCTGACGTGTCTTCGTGCGTGGCGCCAGCGTGTAATACCGGAGGTTGTCCTGTCCTAAACGTCCTTTTCACTCCGAAAAGTTACCTGGACACACAAAAGTGCTTCTGCCAGGTAAATTCTTTCAGCGCAGAGAAGCAAGAATCCCTGAAAACCATCCCAAAACTAACGTAGTCCGCATAATTTTCAAAAAAATGTGTAGCGATAACTTCTTTGGGTATTTTTAAAAAAACATATTCTATACTTACCTTATTGATTCTGTATTAAAATAAATTTGGAAGCATAATGAAAGAATTATTTATCAGACACCCTTTTTAACTACTTGAAAAGAGTCTAAGTAGAACATATATGAGGGGAAAAATTAGTTGGAGATGAGACTCAGAAATCTAGTGGCTACACAGAAGTATAAGCGTTTGCAGTCGTCTCTGAGTCAAAGATCCCTAATGAAGTTCACGTTTGGCACATGTATGCTGCATTATGTATTCCTCTCAACTGTCGTCCTGTGGGAAAGTTTTTAAGAGTCAGAGTCCTCCCAAGCCTGCTCGTCCACACAGCTAGAGCCTATTACAGATGTTATCGATTCACTAGGGAGGGACTTTCGAGAGGCAATATGTAATATAGCTCTCAGTGAGGAGTCATAAACACACGCAAGACTATTTCATTAAGAACCTTCCTTTCTACACCCTAGGATCTTGTTTCATTCAGTCTTTAACCAAGCAACCATCTTTGAAAATCCTCTCAGACATTCTCAACCAGGTTCTTTTAAAATGATACTTAATTTGATTATTTTAAATAATATATATTCCAAGTAGAAGATTAAGGGACTATTTTTAAAGATAGGAAAATCACACCTAATTTTATTACCAATAAAAAATCATGAATATGCATGCGTGCAGTATCCATGTTTTGATACTTGCGGTTGCTATGTGCCTGAACATTGGAAACTTGCTTTTTATATTTTGTTTGTTATCATGTAAATTATAAAGTCGTCACAAAAGCAACTTTAATGTTATATATATTCATTCTGCATAATAGTCCAGGATGTATTTAATTTACTAACTACAAGGACTTGTCTTTATTTCATAACTTTGGTAGGATAAATAATAAAAACAATACTAAATAACTATTTCTGTTTGATTCTAAAAAGCATTGTCATGTAACTCTAATGACTGGTATAAAGGGTTTGGGTATTTTTGCTATTGTTGTTGATAAAATAGAAAGCAAACATAAACCAATGAACAATTTCTTACGTGTACAATTCTGTGACACTGATTACATTCTTCAAGTTGTGTACAGATACCCTCATTTGTAGGTTATTTCTCTTTCATTAAAATAAATACCCTGCCTTTAAGTTTCCTATTTATCTTTCAAATTTCTATTGTTAATTTGATTCTATATAGGTTGCATTTTTATTTAAATGTTAAAGATTTTCTGAATTCAATAGTTTCAAGGGTATACCCATCCTACAAGACTCCAGAAAGTCGAGTCTATGGAAATTTAGAATTCTGATTAGTATTTCAACTCTTTGAGCTTGGATTACCCAACAGCTCCTTTGGTCTAAAGGTTCAGGAATGATAGTGGGGCTGGGCACCACCCCGGTCTTCTGGGCTCATGGCAAAGGTTCAGTGTTCGTGGAAGCAGATAGCTACATAGTCTATATCATCCTCTGACTTCTGACTCTCCTTCTTCTGTTGCTGGAGGACCGAGCTAGAGAGTTGAGGTGAATGAAGGTTAAGCATGATGCCTGGCAGGCCTTGCATGGCCCCTTGCAAGCTTTGAAGACCTTGTACCTAACCAGTGAACTGGTCAAGAGAACAGAAGGGGAGAAAAGCATTTTAGGACAATTAACTTGTATGTCCCATAGAATTATGACCATAAATTTCTCAATCAATCCCATTTACTGTTGGATTGTACATAAGTAGTCTATGCAGCCATACTTTTGTTATTGTTGAGAATATATCTAGCACTCAAATTTTACCATTTTTAAGATGAAAAGATATTTTTCCTGGGTGGGCTTCCAAAAAAGAAACGTAATCAATAATATTGTCACCATGCTACTGGCAGCATTATATATGTATATCCAAATTTTCTCAAAATGTGTAAGCTTTAATGAATAGTAATATCTCATTTATAATATTCAAGTTATGGATAATGTCCATCTTTTCTGTATTATTGGTTATCTAATTTTCTTTTTCTTTGAAATATTGCTGCATTTCTCATATGTTGTTGTGGTTAGGAGCCATCGATTCCATTCCAAATTATAGTGACTCTGTATACAATGCAACGAAAGAGTCTTGTGTCATCATGGAAAAATGTTGTGGTTGACCATGTCCGAAGCACGGTGTAACGCATTTCACTGAGGATTTTCCTCTTTCTTACTCAGCCTATGCTTTTCCTCTCTCCTCATAACAAGTCCAGAGACGAAGAAGTTTCAGCATCGTCTCTTCTAAGAAGTATTCTGGCTGGACTTCATCAAAGACATATTTGTTTGTTTGTCTGGCAGTCCCGAGAATTTTCAATATTATTTACCAACACTGTTTAAATGTGTCGGTTATTCTTCAGTCTCGCTTGTTCATTATCTAACTTTCATTTGCATGGAGGGTAATTAGAAAGTCCTCGCCTTTGGTCAGAGCACATTAGTCATCAAAGTGGCATGTTTGCTCTGTGGTAACCTATTCGCCAAACGCAACACATGATTTGGCTGTGTGACTACTGCTTCCACAAGCCTTGATTGTAGATACAAGTAAAATGAAATCTTTGACAACTTCCATGATCTCTCCATTTCTCATGATGTGCTCTACTGTTTTTGTTCCCTTGGTATCGAGTTGTAATCCACAGTGAAGACTGGAGTCTTGGGTCTTTTGCATTCATCAAGCAAGACTGGTCTGTCTGCATATGGCCGCTCGGTTACGAGCAATCCTTTAGACTATCACAAGATGTCACGTGCTTTATGTGAAAGTCCAGGCTCTCAGATTTACTCAGCATACAAGGTGAATGAGTATGGGGAAAAGACATACCCTTGATACACTTTTTCTTAATTTATCTCATCACAAATTCCCTTGATCTACCGAAATGACTTCTTTTGATCTATGTACATGCTCCGAAGGAGCACAATACAGTGTTCTTGAATTCTCATAGCTTGTTATGATGCACATCATCAAATGCCTTTATATCATCAATAAAATACTACTGAACATCTTTCTGATGCCCTCTGCTTTCAGCCAAAATCTGTCCAATGTCAGCAACGATATCCTTTCTACCTCCTCTTCTGTATCCATCTGAATTTCTGACAGCTCCCTCTTACTGCATTGTTCCAGCCATTCTTCAATGATCTCTAACAAAATGTTTTCATGTGGTATTCATATTATGGTTTAGTAGTTTCCACCTTCTGTGGAATTGTTCTTCTTTGAAATTGGTAAAATATGTATCTTCTCCAGTTTGTCGTCTAGTGAGCTGTCTTCCAAATTTCTTGCCACACAAAGTGGGAGTTTCAGTGCTTCATAAGTCTGTTGAAACATTTGAATGAGCACAATGTGAGTTGTTAGATTTTTTTTTAAGCTAAAGTCTTGATTGAAGCTTGGTTTTCGTCTTTCAATGCCATTGTTTCTGAATCATATGCTTTCTCTTTCAAGTGTTGCCAGTGGATCAATTATGTTTGGTAGAGTGACTGTGTGGTCTTCCTTCCGTTTTCTTCTGATGCTTCCATTATTATTGAATAGTTTACCTTTAGAGTTTTTAATTTTATAACTTAGGGCTTGTATTTCTAGCATACTGGAAATTTTGTTACAATTCTTATGAATGTACATAAGTTTTACACAGATTTTGTTTCCCACCGGTTCTATTCCTTGGTCAGTATTTATTTAACCATCATGAGCCCTATGTAGAGTCCTTAGAATATACCCATTTCTCCAATCTTCTAGAAGTCTCTGGATAATGTAAGCCACTGACTGAAAGGTTGTGGACTCGGATACTCCCAGGGGGGCTGGGGAAATAAAAAGCCTGGGGACTATGTCTTGAAACCATCCACTTAAATCCTTGTAACAGTCCATTCTGCTCTAAGACACATGAAATTGCTATCAATTGGAACCAACTTACCGTCAACCTGGGCTTTCTAGCCCTTAGTTAACTTTCACTTGTCCTTCATCCTTTGTGACTTGTGGATTGAAGGCTGGGTTCCAAATCGTGTTCTTTGCTATTGTTGTTGATAACTGGAGCAGGATGAACTCTTCATTCATGGGAGACAAGCACACAGAGAAAATACATTTTCCTGGTCATATGCCATCCTCTCTGTTGGCTGCAGATTATCCCACACTTGTGATTGATAGGGTTTTTATTGGATAATTTTCTAAAATAAATGCAGGGCCTTACTTCCTTGCACATATTATTCAGAATCATAGAACCAAACATGCCTTCTCTCAGAAAAGCATATGAGGTATACTGGATAGGAATGAAACCAGGGTCATTTATATGGGAGGTAATAATTCTACCACTGAGCTACCATTATTAAGCCATCATAGTGCCCAATGTGCATTTAAATTGGTTGGGTTTTTTTTTCAAATAATGATTCTACATGAGCACTCACACCATTAGCTTTCAATTGTTTTACTTATTATCATTCCTATAATTCGTCAAAATCTAGGTTATTATTCCTTTTTTTTTAACTGCATGAAAATTTTTATCTGGAAAAATTCTACTTTTTAAAAAATATTTTCTTGGGGGCTCCTACAACTCTTATCGCAATCGATTCATACATTGTGTCAAACACATTTGTACATTTGTTGCCCTCATCATTCTCAAAACTTTTGCGTTCTACTTGAGCCCTTGGCATCAGCTCCTCTTTTTCCCCCTCCCTCCCTGCTCACCCCTCCCTCAGGAACCCTTGATAATTTATAAATTATTGTTTTGTCATATCTTATACTGTCCAATGTCTCCCTTCACCCACTTTTCTGTTGTCCATGCCCCAGGGAGGAGGTTATATGTAGATCCTTATAACCAGCTCCCCCTTTCTACCCCACCTTCCCTCTACCCTCCCAGTTTCTCCGCTCTCACCACTGGCTCTGAAGGGGTCATCTGTCCTGGATTCCCTGTTTCCTGTTTCCTCTGGTATAGCCATATTTCTAAGGTAGAATTGGGATCATGATAGTGGGGGATGGAGGAAGCATTTTAGAACTAGAGGAAAGTTATATGTTTGATCGCTGCTACACTGCACCCTGACTGGCTCATCTCCTCCCTGTGACCCTTCTGTAAGGGGATATCCAGTTGCCTACAGATGGGCTTTGGCACTCCCCCTCCTTCACAATGGTATGATGTTGTTGTTCTTTGATGCCTGATACCTGATCCCCTGGACACCTAGTGATCACACAGGCTGGGGTGCTTCTTCCATGTGGCCGTTGTTGCTTCTGTGCTAGATGGCCGCTTGTTTACCTTCAAGCTTTAACACCCCAGATGATAGAAAAGTTCTACTCTATCAATATTAACTCTTAACTGTTTTGTAATTATTTGTATCTCTAGTCCTAGTAATTAGAACAATGACAGTCTGAGAAGTGGTATCAATAATTATTTTTGAAGAAAATAATTTATATGAAATATCTTATAACCACTTGTATTTAATTGTGTGTTTTTATTTCTCTCTCTGCATGTAATGATATTAGATTCACAAATCACATATACATACACCATTTTCACCTTAAATCATGGCTTTATTGAAGATAAAGATCAATCCTTTTTTTCATACTACATGTCACAAATGTTTGAAAAGTAATCACAGTAATGCACACAAAGACACCACTAATAAAATCTACCTGTAACATAGTTAAGTTAATTTTGTAACTGATCAACCATGTGCATCAGATTAGGAAAGATTAGCAATTTGCATCAGATTAGCAATTTGCACAGACATTTTTAATCTGGAAATAGGGGGGGGGGAAACTCAATGATCCTAGATTGTTTTAAACTAAAGTAAGATTTTCAGTTTTCTCTGTAATCAATAGAATTGGTGTGGGGGGACAAAATAATAGCTTATAATGTCAGCAATATTATTTTATTTTAATTTTTAGAAAATATTCATATTCTTTTCAGAGCAAGTATAAACTCTATTAACAGATTATCATATCAATTTTATCTGTACTCTGAGCAAATAATTTGAGAAGCTGTACTAAATGTAGAAGCATATGATTGGAAGATAATTGTTAACATTCTGACTTGTGTAGATAACAGCACTTTTTTACTTCACCAAAAAACTTGAATCACTTCCTGATGAAGATCAAGGACGCAGCCTTCAGTACAGGCTATACTCCCACATAAATAAAACAAATATCCTTACAATTGGACCAATAAACAACATGACAAATGGGGAAAAGATTGAAGTTTCAATCGTTTCAATTTTTCTTGAATCCTCTAGTAATATTCATGGAAGCAGCAGACAATAAATCAGACAAGGTATAACATTTGGCAATTTTTCACGAAAAAAGTTTTTTTATGAAGTGGTAGAGTAAAAATGTCACTTGGAAGATTAAGGAGTGCCGATTTCATTTTAAATAAGCTTATATACATATGAATTATGGACGATTAATAAGATATACTGAAGAAAAGTGAAGACTTTGAATTATGCTGTTGGCAAAATATTTAACATACCATGGACTTCCAGAAAAATGAAAAACTCTGACTTAGAAGAAGTACAGACCACATGCTTCTTGGAAACAAGGATTTTTTTCTTAAGAGATTTTGTCTCATACTTTGGAGATTTTATGACAAGAGACTGTTCTTGAGAAGGACAAACCATATTTGGTAGAGTGAATAGAGAAAAAGTGAAAGATCTTCAGGATATGGATTGACATAAGGACCTGATTCAAGCTTTGTGTATTCTAAGACTAAATAGTTTTGTGCATGATTATACAGGCTACACTGGAAGCCGGTAAAGCTACTAAAATAAGAGAAAGATGGTGAAAGACAAACTCTGAATTAAAAAGTGAGGGTTCAAAGGTTGTCCAGATAATTGTTCAATGCAAAATGATGCTCTGAGTATCCACAATATATCATTTTTGGCTTTTGAATTACTTATCAAGGCACATTGGAAATGATCAAATACCCAGGTAAGACAAGATCTGCACTCCAGTTGGCAACGTATATTTCCACTTTGAGTTATATTTTGCAATAAGATGTTAGATAGCAGTTGGATGTAATTTTTCTACAATAAACATAACAAAATATCGTCCCTGTTAGCCCATAGCAAACAATATTCATATCAAAATGAACCTATTGAATGAAAACTGTAGCTACTTTTATGTACTTTGATAGCAGTTTGATCATATTTTGGCATAATCAGCCCTGAAGTACATCTAGCATATATCTCAACAGAAAGTGTTAAAGCAGAATTAAAAAATCTCATAGATTCAGTTTTCTCATGCAGAGTTTTTAAAATGATGCTCAAAATTATACAGAGCTATGCTGCTTCGGCATTTCTTTAATGAATTGGAGTGAATGATAGTGCTTTCTTATAAACAAACAGGTGCATAGAAACAGTAAGGTGGAGAGGAGGATTCAGAGAGTTGCATTACGCTAATCCCAAGAAACTAATTCTTGTGATGTAGTACAAGGACTCTTCCTACCCCATGCAGAGCCATTCATCAGCTACTGTTACTGCACAGTACATTCAGCATATCAATGTAATGTGGAGTCACTATTTTTGCATTGTACATGCTATGGGTGCTGTTAGAATTTACACATTCCACCAGTTTATGTAGAAGGAAAGTTGACTTTTTTAATGTAAAATGAGGATTTGGGGTTGTAGTCCCAACCAGACAATGAACACAGAAATATGCAGAGAGAGCATCTGTCTGGATTTCATATTGCAATTGCCAATGAACTTAGTACCTTTAAACACCGGTGGGATATGCTATCTATAGGGATAAATAAAGCACAGAAAGAGCTAAATATTTTTGCTAAGGAAAATATATTAGAATTATATGAAGGCTTTCCTTCAGGAAAATATATAATGCCCAGTTTTAAATAGGATTTTATTTCTATGGTACCATTATGACAGCTTTACTTAAGTTATCCTTATGCAGGTTTTAGTTATTGGATAACTTTAAGTTTAATTAATTTATCATTTCACTTGAATCACAGATATCAAATTTTAGATTGGTATAATTACCATTGACTATTGTCAGTGTGAATTTCCTACAGATAAAACTTCCAAAAGATGCCAATTCTGTTGGCTGTAGCAGAAGGACATGTGTTCATGCAAATAATCGACTTTATCAAGTTGTTCAATATGCACATGCTTTAGTAGAAAAACCTTATAGAAGATAGACAAGCATGGAATTTAGTCATATACCAGATTCCTCAATCTTCAAGTGAGATTTATGATTTTATAAATGCTGTTTCTAAATGCATTGGAGCCAAATTCCAGTCTACCAAGGACCATTCTCTGGTCTAATCTATTTAGGTGAAGGGAAATCTACAAACTTGTTTGTTTGGGCTTCTACTATTTTCATTGCTAAATATTATGAAATATCTTCTCTTTTTTCATGACTATTTATCCATACATATAGAATTCAGTCAAACATTATAGCTTGCAGATCCAAATTCTTATACTCAGCCCTTATTCCATCTAATTCTAAATATGAGGAGGTACCCCCTCAAATGGAATTTTTTTAAAGCTATGTATTTTTTTTTCAAAACAACCTTATCACTTTCAAAGTACTCTCTTTTGCACTTACTACATTTGTCAAATCTGTGATTACTTTCTTGAAAGCATTTTTCAAACTTATCTGTTTGAATAGCTGACAGCATCTTTCTCTTTTTTTTGCCTCTTTTATGTCATGAAATCACCACCCTTTCATGTCCCTCTTCATTAGCAGAAACAAAAAGAAGTCGCATGGAGCGAGGTCAGGTGAGTAAGATGCATGGGGCAAGAGAGGTATGCTGTTTGGGGCACACACAAAAATGGCACACTGAGACGGCTGCAGGAGTAGGTGCATTGTCGTGGTGGAAACACCAGTCCACTGTTTGCAACAAATCCAGCCTTTCTGGTTGCACACTCTTATGCAATCTTTTCAGAACCTCTAAATCAGCAGTTCTCAACCTGTGGGTTGAGACCCCTTTGGGGGTCGAACGACTCTTTTGCAGGGGTCACATAAGACCATCAGAAAATTTACATTTCCAATGGTCTCAGGAACTGAGACACGCTCCTCTATGTGTCTCCAGATGGGTCTGCCCACATGCAGATAGGACCACTTAGGAGTACCCGGCATGAAGATTGCTACCCATGCTACACCATGCTTCAAGACAAAGTTTCATTTATTGGTCATTAGAAACAAATGTTTCACAATATATAATTACATCTTGTTTTGTGATTAAACACTATGCTTTAATTACGTTCAATTTATAACAATGAAAATACATCCTGCATATCAGATATTTACATGATGATTCATAACAATAGCAAAAGTACAGTTATGAAGTAGCAATGAAAATAGTGTTATGGTTGGGTGTCACCACAACCCAAGGGACTGTATTAAAGGGTGGTGGCATTAAGAAGGTTGAGAATCATTCCCCTAAATAGAAAGCTTGAACAGTCTGACCTGGTGGAAGGAACTCCAAATGCACTATGATTGACATATGCATCTGTTAGCGAAGTTGGCAGATGATTAGAGTGAGGTTTGTCATCAAGCGATAATTCACCTTTATTAAAATGAGAAAACCACGGTGAATTTGAGTTTTTCCCATAGCGCTGCTTCTAAGCTACGTACAACATCACAGGAGGTTCTGTGGCCTTTTTCTTGAGCAGGAAACAAAATTTCACAGCCATATGCTGTTCTCTTAAACCGACTATCACAAAAAATGAAGTTTGAATAAAACTGCCTTGATAAAAAAAAATCACTGTGACCAAAGAGAACCTTCCCAGGCAATACAACTGGGTGTACTCACTCAGATGAGCTGCTGATGTTCGCCTAGGGGAAAACACATGCAATAAAAGCTCCACACCACCCAGTGCAATTCTGTTTTGGGGGGCAACACCCTCTTTTAAGACCTTGGTTGAGTTACATAGCCTCCCTATGAATCAATATATTCATCATTAAAACCGGGGTACAATAAAAATGTTCAAATAGGAGTGTTAAATTATAATTCATCATAAAGCTAAAAGGTATGATTTTCATTAAAATGCTATGAAATGCACATTTACCAAAGTGGATATTTAACTCATGTATTAATGATGCAAGCAGTACTTGCTTTCTCCCAAACACTAGACTTGATCTCTATCTTATGTCCTACATAGATCACCAAAGTTTCAGAGTATTAAATCAAATGCCAATTATTGCTTCATCAGCAGGAGGAATATATCAATAATGCATTAACTCAATGGAAAACATACATTAAAAATAGTGAAGAGGAGAGAAAATAGAAAAATTACAGATATTCAAATTGTATTATTTTTGCAATTTCCTCTGGAAGCCACTGGGTTGTCTAGCTTTACAGAATCCATATGAAACATATCTGTACATCTTTCTAAAAAGTGTCCTCCAATTCCTTAAGCAAAGTTGCTGTTGCCAGACGCTTTCAAGTCAATGCTGAGTCCCGGCAACTTTACGCACAGCTGATGGAGGCTCTGCTCCATTCCAGCTCCATCCACAAAGTGGTTATAATGTTGAAGCCCAATGTCGCAGTCACTGTGTCAATCCATCTCTTGGGGTCTTCCTCATTTTCACTGATCTTTACTGACCATCATGTTCAGGAGCTGGTCTCTCCAGCTAACGTATCCAAAGTACATGAGAATAACTTTCTTCATTCTTGCTTCTTTTAATTTTTAAATCATTTTATTAGTACATAATCCAGACAAATACCATTTAGCAGTTCAGTCTTATTAAACAGCATTGTAAAATCACTACCATATCATTTTCAAAAATCTTCCTCCTGCTTGTACTCCTTGGTATTAGCCATACCCACTCCTCTGCCATACCCCCCCAGCCCCCAGGAATCTTATTCTAGCTATTATCCCTATAGACTAACCCAACCTGGGTTGCACATACAGGAAAACATAAAAATATGCACCACAGAGTTGAGAATGATACCAACAATACAGAATACAACAGAGATACCCCCCATTTGAAAAAGCAAGAGCACGACCAAAATCAAAAATATTAAAAACCAGATCAAGTTCAAAGTGCGTAACAATTAAGATTAAATGCCACGATTTAACCATTCAAGTCATATTTATCATTTCAACCTACTGTAATTGTTTCTCCAATATTCTCTATGTTAAAACCAGGTTATTCCCCATGTCTCACAGTCAGAGGAGAATCACTGAAGGTTTACTCCATGCATAACATCTAAAAAGCATCTGGCTGCACTTCTTCCCTGATAGATTAATTTGTTCTTCTGATAGTATACTTTCAATATTCCTCACCAGAACCGTAATTCAAATGCATCAATTCTTCCTTGGATAAGGTAATAATTTTTTATCAAGACTATCTTTTTAGGATTTTATTTTTAAGCACAAGGCTTTGGAAGAACTTTGGTCTCCTTCTCGCCAAGTCAAAGACATAATTGACTTCCTGCTCAAGACTATAAAGGTACTATTGCCTTTGCAGCAAAAAATAAGGGAATTTTACTAGCAACTCATGTAAATGTTAGATTACTCAGCGTGAGGCTCTGCAACTCTATTTCAGATGCATGGCGCCTGTAACATCCCCATGGGCCTGCATCCGCATCATCCATGGACTTTATCAGGCAAAGGCAACTGATGTAAACACGAAGCTCCTGCTGTCCAAAATGTTATTACTAACTTACTTTGCTCTGACCCAGCACACTGCTATCTGCATCTCTGAAACTGTGATAAATTAACTTGTGAGCACCTTGCACATTGTTAGAACGTAATCACCAGGGATTACTATTAGTCTGTAGGTTCTGGTGCAAATAATTTGGATCTGACTGCTACAGTATTATCTGGCCATACTACTTAACAGTCAGCCTCAGACACTGAGTCTCACATGTATTCTCTTGCACACACGCTCCCGTATAGTCTCACATATCCTTAGCACCAAGCCCGCAAGTCCTAGTAATACGCTTCCATTAAAATTACAGCAAAAGGCAAGCAAACAGCAAACTAAACTATGGAATGGTTCTACTCTGTAAAATGTACTATATTATAATTAACAAAATGAATAGGTAGACATGCTTGGTGCTATAATTGATTAGTGAGCACAACTGGTAACTGGAAGAGTAGGAGTTTCAGTCTAGCCAGTGGTGATCTATTAAAAAAAAAAATCAGCCTTAAAACTTAAGGAGTACAGATCTACTCTTAAAATACATAGAATAACCATGAGTCTGAATCAACTCCACAGCAACTGGTTGCTGCTTAGCTGATAAATTGATTGATGCTGATATTTACTTCCAGGTATGTGAGACACCAATGTTTTTTTTCATATGTGATAATTGGGTATTTTTTAATTGGTTATCTTTTAACTAGCCTTTTTTCATACTTCAATATTCAAAGAATTGCATGTGGTTAGATATGTTACATTCATTTTTACTTTAAAACATCTTCTGATTTGTTTTCTAAAATATTTTCTCTGTTTAGATTAATAAGTACAAACATATCTTTGTTACATTGTGCATAATCCAGAATTAATGAAATATTTTAACTATTAAAATAGGAATGGCACCAGTAAGGAGAATTTTCTGAGCTGTTGTCATGAAAACGTGTTGAATTGGACAAAAACTTTGACTCCACTGACTTCCATTGAAAGAATATTATATAGAACGATGCCAGTCATTGCAAGACAACAATGTTCAGGTCAAATTAGATCTTTTTGTGTATGTTAAACAACCCCCAGTGAGACTAAGAAAAGAAAGGCATGTCCTTTTAGAATTAATCACGAAATCTCTACTGGGAAACCTTATATCATTATTAAATTCTATACTCTTTATATAATTTAATAATAAAATATGCTTAGGAGTAAATGCTAAACTAAATATTGTATTGCGATAAGCATCCCATTGGGATTATGTACATATAACCCTCAAAATCTAAACTCAAAATTGAAAAAAAATTCAGGTAGTATGAGTAGATAAACTATGGGTGCTCAGTTAGTTACTTTTGAATTTCAGATATTTATTTTTTCCTTTCCTTTTTTTTTCTTAAGAGAAATTCATCCCTTGTAATTTTGGGGATAAATTGGGTAAATCTGGAAAACCAACTTTTACGTTATTTGCCATGGTCCAGGGCATGGATTTCTAACAAAACAGTCCTAGAAGCTCTCTCAGCTGGATCAGACAGAAGATCTCACAGTCACATTCAGAAGATTCCAACAATACATAAAAACTAACGTAAGATCTGTGTCTTTTTTCTTTTTTCCATTTGAGACTCACTTATGAGAGATACAATATATATTGATTGATAAGCTGAGAAGAGTACAGGCAGCTAGACACTCAGCACAAAAAGCCTCGGCGAAGTAGTTAGCAAAATTTAAAAATATTTTTATACCAAGATTTTAGCAGAGTGGGAGAGAACTTGAACTTCACCCAAAAAAGTCATTTAAATTAAACAATTAGGGAAAAATAAGGTTAAGGGTAGAAACCTATTTTGTACATTGCGGCCATTCAAATACAATTAGAATTCTACTTAGGATGAAGACCATTCGGTCCCTGAGGCTGGAGACTAATGAATGAATCACAGCCCAGCCCGGACTGAGCACAGCTTACAGTGGTTTGTTGTTGTTGTTGTTGTTGTTGTTGTTTTGTTTTGTTTTCTGATGAGCTCTAGAGCTGTGATTTGCAGAGCTGGGTCACTTGACCTCACACTTGTTCTCAAACTTTTGCTCATGGATTTTTATCCCAATTGCAATGATATGTTACCTACATAGACAAAATCTCTGGGAGACGCAAAGAATCTGCACACAATTATTGACCTAAACGTGGTGGTACGAATTCACTCAGTACAGGGCTACTTCTGTGAGGATGTATCCGAGAATCTGATGAGGTCGTTCTGCTCTGCAGCACATGGGCACTCAACTGACACAAGAGTAATTATGATTCTTTTTTATAACCTAGTTCATAGGTTCCCTACTGCACCCTTCCATGGAACGAGAGTTAACCCCCACTACCACCACAATTAAAAAGGTGTGCACTACAGCAGATAACAAGGATAAAGCGCAGGCATCTGGTTCTGCAGAATCCCCCATTCCTGCTCCCAGGAGCCCCAGGGGGTAGTATGGCCATTTTGTAAAACACTAACCCAGCTAACCATAAGAACCTCATTCTTTCTCCAAAGTTCACCATCTCTGTACCTTACGCCTATCTGAGGAGTAGAGGAAATACGCATTCATAAACTGCTCTTTTTTAAAATGAGTTTTGCTGTAATCGTGGATCTTAGATTCATAGTATTGAGTTGCTCAGAAAACTCAGTGTAACCTCCCAGCATATGCATGGGATTTTCTCAAGAGAAGTGTTGTCAAATAACAATATTTCCTTAGTGAATAATAACAATAAGGATGGGTTATTTTGTTCAATGCCCGTATGGAGAGCAGACTGGATTGCTCAGTCGATGATCACCACCATCTCGTGAACAGGGCAGCTTGGCTGACCTGCTGTAAAACATAACACAACAGAAGCTAAATGATCCAATCGTATTTTCCAGTGAAGCTTTTATGCACACAGAATGCAAATATATCAATGTAGCCAGGAATGCTTTAATGGGCTGGACTTTTCAACCCTTCATATCATCTACTTTAAAGTGATTGATCTTCTAAACTCCCAGCACGTGCCGGAGTGCTTGAGGAGGGACATCTCACAAAGGGACACAGCGCAAGCGGACAACTAGCCAGAGGAACAGGAAAAAGAAATAGACGTCTGTCCATCGAATACACCTGAGCCAAGAAGAAATATTTTACAGGCACATTATCACTGTCAGATAAATGAATAGGAAAGTGAAATAAATGTAATCTGAAATTAGAGAAGAAAAGGGATTCTGCAACTTAACTGTTTTAAAAAAGAAGAAAGCTGAGTAAAATTATTTATGACTCCTACATGGTTTTACAACCCAAAACATAGACACAATTTTCAAATAAATCTGATCTTCACGCTGGCATAATATTCATGCCACCTGGAAGCTGAGTGGTTTGTTATTAGGGATTTAGCACTCTTTTGCTGCAGTTGCATGCTCTCTGACTCTTAAAAAAAGCAAAATGTATGTGTGATCAGAACATATCTGATTATGCCTTTCTATCGATCGTGTTTTTCTTATCAGTTATGCCAACTGTTTTCCAGTGAATATGAAGGAAAATAAATGATAGCATCTGAACTTCTCTGAACAGTACAAACATAGAGGGTGTTTTAAAATGTGGTTACAGTTTAATGCTTTGCATTTGTTCATTAGAGTTCGTAACAACGATCTGAGGCAGCATCCTCCTGCTATGTTAATGGCAAGCCTGGCAGAGAAGAATTGCACATCAATATCAAAGTTACGAAGTGAATGTGGCACAGCTTCTCCTGCGTAATTCCATCATGGTGCCATTTGCTATTTGATATCTTATCATAAAGGATTCATATACTTACTCAGCTTCAATCTTGTCAGAGTTCATTTTCAATGTATAAATATATGGGCCTGTGTGTGTGTGAGTGTGCGTATCATTTTATCAGGAGAGGCCAGTCCCTGAAAAAGGCCAGCATGCTTGGTAAAGTCAAGGGACAGGGTGAAAGAAAACCTTCAATGAGAGATTGAACCAGTAACTGCAACTAAGTGCTCAGCTTGTGAGCCTGTGACCTACCCCGGCAGTGCTTCGTTCTGTTGGACATTGGCTGCTGTGAGTCAGAAGCAACTCACCTCACAACGCCATACATATAATTTTTCCAAATTCTTTAGGTAAAGAAGAGTTCTTCATTTTCCATTTCTGTAGTAATTTATACATCATGCATTCCTATGATAGCCAGTGTTGTTCCTATCCCTCAAGATGAGAAACACTGTGACCTAACAGGTCTTTTGTGCCTCCAATTTCGAAGATTAACCTGAACTGTAATGGCAAGCTATTTGTGCAGAAACACTTATACTAATGAAAGGAGCTTGTCTGGAACCTTGAATTTTCAGAGTGCAGTTCCTAAGTGACTTGGTGCCAACCTTTTCTCCAGGCAGCTTCTCTACAACCAACTCCTCTGGCTGCTCAGCGTGTCTTCATCAAGGGAGTGAGCGTCTTCCAAGTCTCTCTGTCCTTCAGGGGCCCTCATCACCTTAATGGGGCTGAGTTATTTTAAAGAACCTATTCCGAAAACGATCCTTCATCCTTCCTCCGTTGTTATTCTTCTAAATTCTAACCTGGGTTCAGAGCATTTGAAAGTAATCTGATTAAAACCCCGTGACACTAAACACAAGGGAAGGACCGGAATGGAGATGAAGTGAGACAACCGTAAGGAGAGCAGTTTACATCTCTGTGTAACCAGCTAAGGATGTAGGGTTTGCATCCTCTCTACTTAAATGCACCGCGTGGGACTGATAGCAATAGAGCAGGAAACATGCTTCAATTTTTTGTGTCTGGGAGCACCTTGGATCTCCACCTTGAACATCTTGATCTTTCAATTTATTTGTATTGTGAGCTACATTTTCATTCCGTTTTCCTGAACCATAACGTTTGTCCTTGTGGAAGTCTAATATGATTCTAATTCTGAATGACAGAAGAAAAATCATACATTGCTAATGGCACTGTAGAATTTATAAACAACATAGAAGTCCCTTAAACAAATACCACTGCCATATGTTCCTGCAATCCCTCTATGGGCACCGATATATACCCTAAAGAAATAAAGACTATAACAAGAAAAATACGTGCCTAACTATGTTTAAAAGAACAATTTCTCTAATAGAAAAAAAGTTGAAATATCCAAAACACCCAATACAGAAGACTGTATGAACAAACTCTGGTGCATTCATACAATGGAATATAACTCATCAATAAAAACCCTAGTATGACTCTGCTACACACTGCAAGACATGGATAAAACTAGAGAATATAATGCTTACTACCAAGCTGAGTCAAACTGACACAGGAAAGTATTTAATGATACCATTATTATATGGAAAAACAAGGAAAAAGAAAAGTAGTTTTCACACCAAAGGATCAGACTTGTGCAGCCTCAAGGCGTCCAGGGACCAGGGCCCTGGTAGTAGGAAGAGGGGAGTTTCCGGAAATTATGGAGGGAAGAAGGAAGGATAAGAGGCAGAATAAAAGAAACACATGGGGGATTGTTAATGGAATACTATTATTAATTTGATTTGAGGAGATGGGCTGTGTAACTATACACAATATATTCTTTTTAAAATAATAAAGTTAAAAGAGAGAGAGGGAGAGAGAAGGCACACATCCTTATAATTCTTCAGATCCCTCACCCTTCAAGCCTCCATAACATTGGAGTGCATGAGGAGGGACATCTCACAAAGGGACACAGTGCAGATGGACGACTAGCCAGAGGAACAGGAAAAAGAAACAGACGTCTGTCCGTCCGTCGAATACACCTAATCCAAGAAGTAATATTTTACAGGCATGCTATCACCGTCAGATAAATGAATAGGCAAGTGAAATAAATATAATCTGAAATTAGAGAAGAAAAGGGATTCTGCAACTTAACTGTTTTAAAAAAGAAGAAAGCTGAATAAAAGTATTTATGACTCCCACATGGTTTTACAGTCCAGAACATAGACACAATTTTCAAATAAATCTGATCTGCACACGTACATAATATTTATGCCACCTGGAAGCTGAGTGGTTTGTTGTTAGGGATTTAACACTCTTTTGCTGCTGTTGTATGCTCTCTGACTGTTAAAAAAAGCAAAATGTATGTGTGATCAGAACATATCTGAATATGCCTTTCTATTGATCGTGTTTTTCTTATCAGTTATGCCAACTGTTTTCCAGTGAATATGAAGGAAAATGAATGATAGCATCTGGACTTCTCAGAATAGTACAAACATAGCATAAGGCCTCTTATGTTGAAGAGTGGTGAAAAGAAAGTAAGTCACTCTCAGGTATTAGGTATTCCTGATTCATACCATAATAGTTTTAATAGACTCATATGCTTGTAAACGTCAGACTTTAAATAATGGATATCACAGAAGAACTTTTGGTATTAGCAAAGAACATTGAAAGTACCATGGAGTTACAGAAGGGCAAACATATCCATCTTGGAGCAAGTACAGCCAGAGTTCTTCCTAGAATTGAGGATGTGAAATATCATCTTACATATTTGTACATAGTATCAGGAGACACGAGGTTTTGGAAAATGACATCGTGTTTGGGAAAGTCCGGTCAGTCAAAATGAGGAAGCCCCTCCATGAGCTTCCCCGATTTCGTTGTTGCAAGAATGAGCTCTAACTTAACATGTGAATATGACATGAGACCAGGCAATGTTTCCTTCTGTCTTGATCGCATTTAACAATCAAATAACTGTGCATTAGATATGGCAGAAATTATAGTATGAATTGCTTTGGGTCACTTTTTAAAGGTTGAATTATGAAGGATATAATCTTATGAAACATGTATTTTTATTTTAAATTTTATGTGAACATTTGTGTACTGTTTATAAATGGCAATTCATGGACTGCTGCCTGACAGAAGCACTGCTTAACACATGATATGAATAGACCAAAGCTATGCAACCCTTATCTATAAATATGTCTCCAAGAAGCACCATCTAGAACATACTAGCGATCTAGTCTTATGTATTTAGTGAAAGTAGTTTACATGTAGACATTTATTTCAAATATTAGTTTAAAAAATGAAGTTGCATGTGGTAATTTCCATATGAGTTAGTTATTATTGTTAAAGTGCTTTCACAAATTTTAAAATATAATTTTAATCTAAGATGTATATTAAATTAAACCTTGGGCTGTAAGTTCACTTATTTTTATGTTACTTGCTTAATTTTTACATGCGTTTAAATATGAATATTGGAGAAATAAATTAAAAATTGAGCAAATTTTTAAATGTTTCCTTGCAGATGTACTATTATCAATGAATTAAGGCATTATCCCTTTGATTTCTCAGGATGGTCAATTAAATAGATAGTCCACTAGCTTTATTTACAAACATTTTATGCTAATTAGATGAACTAAAGATATATTTTATAGCAGTTTTGAGAGTAGAGTCTATATAGAATGAGAACAATTATCTTGAGAGAAAGATTTTTAAAAGCACTCTCCTTTGGGTGCACTAGATATACTTCTCAATTTTGCTATTAAGATAAAAATTCCAACTTATGTTCAATGAAAGTTTCCTTGGAGTAGCCCTTCGGTGGAGCAGATGACTCTCAACTGGGCGTTTCTTAGTGAGATACCAATTTATCGCTCCAAATGCTGAGAATGCTCACAATATGAAAGTACACAAGGCCAAGCACTTATGAATTGAACACATGCTATGACATGGAATAAATGCACTTAAAGCTGCTTCTTATGGAACTGTTTATAACCAGACCCAAGAAAAGCACAGTTTGAAACTCGTCTGTGCTTCCTTCTTATTATGCAATTTATATTTTGGTTTACATATCAACTGAGTTCCAAATACTTGTATACAGAGCTATGTATACAGATTGAGATTTATAACCAGAAAACAGATATAGTTTTTAAAACTGATGAATCAAACGGTGCAATCAAGTATTAATCAGCTGACTTCTGGTAAGACATTTACAGTTAACTGTCACTCACAAGGTGACTGGCTTCCTAGAGCGAGAAGCAGAGTAAACACTTTAGAAAGAAAAACATTCTGCAACCTTTTGCTAACATTCATTACTTGGCTCCACTAAGGGGACACATTCTCTGTGCCGACAAGGACAATTTATTCATTTCCATTACCCATATACAGTGTTATGCAGCTTAATTATGCCCAAGATAAAACTCAGTATAACAACTCAACCTGGCCCTCCAGATTCACCTTGATAATAATTGAGGAATAGATTAATTAAAATACATATGCTATTGTTATTTAGCATCATGTCAACTTTTTAACCTAATCACTCTATTTATTGGATATACATATCAGAACCGAAACTAAACTCACTACCGTTGAGTTGATGCCGACTGATAATGACCTTCTGGGGGAAAGATTTACTAAAAATCAATGTGTTACTAGGAATTGCCAGCTTAAATACATATGTATGCACATATATGTATATGTAAGTATATGCATACATACTAGTTTATTTTATCTCCTTGAAATCTTAGCCAACTAGGAAATATCTTTAAACTAAGTGACTTTATTTTTTCAATGCATGATCTTACTGGACAAGAGCTTGGTTTGCATGACAAAACCAAGGAACAGTTAAAATAGCCAATACTGATGCATATCCAGCATGGCTTCATTGCCTTCTTTTTGTCTACAAATTTTATTTTAGAAGAAGTAAGTTATTGAATTTATGAAAAAATTATATATTAATGAGAAACAAGATTTTAAATAAAGCCATAAAGACATTAAAATCAAGATATTACCTACATAATATGTATGCAATATACTTTACATGAGTCTTTTTCCCTGGACTTATATTTTTAAGGAAAATGTAGTATAAATGCAGCTATTGTTCCCAAACATCTGACCTCTTCATGAAATTACTTTGATGACTCATTCATTAATTCAGAAACATGCCAACAATATCAATACAAATATTACTCATAACATAATTTAGCTATTGCCAAGGTCCTGCTTCAGGTCTATAGTGTTTTTCACTATCGTTGTTGTTGGTAGGTGCCTTCAAGCTCATTGTGATTAATAATACCACCAAGTGCAACCCTTCCTGGTCCTATGCCAGCTTGACAGCCGTTGTTTGCTGGAATCTATTGTTACGGACACTGTGCCAATCCGTCTGATTGTGCTTCTTCTGCATTCTCACTGACCCTCTGCTTTCCTATAGAAGTGGAAACTAAGTGGAAGGAACAGTAGTTGGAAAAGAGGGCCGTGGTGGCAGAAACAAGACTAGAGAAAGCATGACAGAATTTGACAAAACCAATGGAAATACAATTTCAAATACACAACTATATACATGGACTTCTGCAGATGGAGTATGCATAAATCAAACTGATTACTTCTAATGGGAGAAATTGTGGAAAAGCACATTATCAGCAGCTAAAACCAGGCCAGCGTGGCAGACCATCAATTGCTTATATGTAAGTTCAGGTTGCGGCTGGAGAAAATAAAGCAAGGCCATGAGAGACAAAATATGAATTCAAGTCTATTCTACCTGTGATGAAATCAAGAACTTTAATGAAGAAAGCAAAGGTCATTAAAAAGAGAGGCAAGAAATAAAGATTAAAGTGGATGTCAGAAGAGACTGAAACTTGATCTTCAACGTGGAGCCGCTAAGGCAAATGCAAGAAATAATGAAGTGAAGAGGCTAAACATTCCAATGGGCTGGTCTAGAAGACAAAGGAAAATATTATCATGAAGTGTGCAAAAGACCTAGAGTTAGAAAGCCAAAAAGAAAGAACATGCCCAGCATATCTTAAATTTAAATCAAGTAACAACAAATAAATAAATCAAGTAAAAATACACAAATCAATCAAGCCTCGTTTAACAATAGTGAAAGATTCTCTAGTAAAACTATGGAAGGATGCAGGAAACTTCTAAAGGAGTTGGTAAGACTATAGATTCACTGTACCAAAAAGAACTAGTGGACAGTCCACCATTTCAGGTGGCATTATATGATCAAGAATAAATGATATTGAATGAAGAAGTTCAAGCTGCACTGAAAGCATTAGCCATCACAAGGCTCCAGGGATCGATGCGATACCAAGGGAAATGTTTCAATAAAGGGATGAAGCAGTAAAAGCACTCACTCAATCATCTAAGCCAAGAAATTTGGAAGATGATTGAAAGAGATCAATATTTGAATACCTTCCTCCAAAAAGGTGATCCAATATAATACTCAAATTATAGGACAATGTCATTAATGTTACCTGAAAGTATAATTTTGCTAAAGATCATCTAACAATGATTGCAACAGTACTTTGGCATGGTTCAAATTTCAGCTCCAGGAAAAAACATGGAGCAAGAGATATCTTTTCTGATGTCATATGGATCTAAGATCGAAGTAAAGAACAAGAGAAAGATGTCTATTTGTGTATTAATGACTGTGGGGGTCAAAGCAAACCGTGGACAGCCTTGAGAAGAATGGCAATTCCAGAACACTTTATTGTACTCATGTGGCACTTACACATCGATCCAGAGGCAGTTGTGCAAGCAGAACAAGGGAACCCTCAAACCCAAACCAAAATAATGCTATCAAGTCATCGCTGACTCATAGTGACCCTCTCGGACTTTCTGAGACTGTAACTGTTTGCAGAAGCAGAGATAGTGCATGGTTTAAAATCAGGAAAGGTGTGGGCCCAGGTTGTATCCTTACACCATAATGATTCAATCTGTGTGATGAGCAAGTGAATAGAAAGGATGGATTCTGTGAAGAAGACAGTGGCATCAGGATTAGAGGAAGGCTTATAAATAACCATTGATAAGCACATGACAGAAGGTGGCCTGCTGAATGTGAGGAGAACCTGAAGCCTTGATAATGAACATCAAAGGTGCAGCCTCCGTATGGATGACCACTCACTGTACAGAAGCCCCCGATCCTCACCACTGGACCATCGGTGACATCATGACACGAGGAAAAATATTGAAGTTTTCAAAGATTATTTTTTTTGCTTAGATGCACAATCAATGGCACCTAGCAAAAAGACTTAGTATTTTATTTTGAATTATGTCCTTCTCCTGGGACTAGTCTTTCCTGATAACATATCCAAAATATGCTGATAAAGTCAGACTATCTTCATTTCTAAGAAGCATTCTGGATGTATTTTTGCAAGACATGTTTGTTTATATTTTTGGCAGCCCTTGGTATGTTACTCTTCATGAACACTATAACATATCAATTCAGTTTTGTCTTCCTGATTCCTTGTCCCACTTTGCATGAGTATGAGGCAGGAGAAAAACCCATAACTTGGATCAGATGCAGCACAGACTTCAAAGCGATATCTTTGTTTCTAACATTTTAAAGAAGTCCTTTGTAACTAACTTGCCCCAAACCCTACCCCATTTAATTTCTTAATTGTTATTCCCATCAATGTCAATTGTGCATCCAAGTGTAATTAAAACCCTAACCAACTGAATTTATTCTGTTTATCCTGCTGTTGCTGTTGGTCCGGTTGGCAGGATTTTTATTTTCTTTACATTGAGGTGTCATCCCCACTGAAGACCGCAGTCTTTGATCTTCATCACTGAGTGCCTCAAATCCTCTTTACTCTCAGCAAATCTGTGCCATCTGCATGTGGCAGGTTGTGGTCAGGCTTCCTGAAATGTGACACCTCGTTCTTCTTCCCATAATCCACCTCTGCAGATTATTTGTGCAGAAAAAATATTGAATAAGCATGATGAAAGGCTATAACCTTGATGCATACACTCCTGATGTCAAACCACTCAGAAGTCCCCTGTTATGTCCAATTGACTACCGCTCAGTCTGTGCCAGGCTCCACATGAGCACATTTAAGTTTTCTGGATTTCCCTTTCTTTATATGTCATCAATATTCTGTTCATTCAATTTGAGTGATTTTAGCCAAGTGCCATTTGACATCAGCAGTATATCCCTTGTTCCATGCTCTCTTCAAAATGACTTGAGTCTCTTGCAGTGACCTGTTGCTGTGCTGCTGGAGGGTATGTTTAATTAACTTCAGCAACCTCCAATGCATGTGATATTGATGATATTGTTTGAAAACGTTCCTCCTTCTTCTGAGTCACCCAGCTTTGGAATGGGCACAGATATGGATCTGCCCCAGTCTGGTGGCCAGGCCTGTCAAATTTGTTGGCAAGCCCAGCATAGCATCCATTTTTCAAAACATTGCAACTGGTAAATTTTCAAGTTCTTTTATGTTGTTGTTGCCAACTCCTTCAGTGAAGCTTGGACATTTTCCTTAAATCCCATTGGTTCTTGATCATAACTTCCTCTTCACAGTTTAATATCCTTCCACAGATGAAACCATTTTACCTGAAGTGATGAGATTTCATTTGAATCATAACTCTTTAGCATCTACGCTATTTTTGGCCATCGTCATTGCTTTGAACTTGAAAAATATTCATAACTTTAGTTTTTGGCCAGAACACTGAGCAGTTTTACTAAATAGATTATAAACAACAAAGAAAGATACATATCATAACTTAATCAAATTTTAAAATATATGAAATGCAAATCAACAACAGAAAAACATCAGGTAATTTCTATGCTGAATAAATCCATTGCGCAAAATATAATTATCTCATAGGGCCCAAAAGAAATCATTATTTCAGCAGACTGTTTCTTCTTTCCCTCACGGAGCACCTGGTAGATTCCAATGTGACATTTTCCTTAGCAGCCTAGTGCTGTAACAACTCTGTCACTAGAGATCCTTCGAGTTTAGTTAGCATTATACTATTCCTAAAAGTATTTGGCTCATTAGAAAGGCCTATCATAGTTGTTATTATTTTCTATTAATATTATTATATTAAATGCATCATATTAGGGTATATTCAGACTACTTTTTCTTTTACTTTTTATCATTATAATCAAGATGACTTAACAGTATGTGATATGACCAATTTCACAAGCTGATTATTTAAAAAAATAAAATCTGTTTTGATAAGTTAAAAAATAATTAGACTTTGTTTGCATATTTTCAGATTATTTTTCCTTTTAAATTAAATTACATATTTGTCTATCACATGATTAGATTCATGGATTGATATGTTTATAATCCCCTTTTTATCAACAATGACACTAACAGGTTATTTGTATCTTTTAAAATTAGGGAACGATGAGCATATGAGTGATCATATGTATCCTGCTTTTATTCAAGACAATTAAAATCATGCATAACGCATGCTGAATATAATGGCATATAATTTCTAAACTGAGTAAATAGAACCAGTACATTGCAAAGTTCAATGTAAAACTGAAGGAAACCTTCAACTCTCCTTCCTTCTTTGAATAACTAAGGATCATACATAATGCAACAGTGCAATTGCTAAGAGCAGGATTAATCAAGTTAAAGTTTAGGAATATTGACTGTCAATTTGTTTTTAACAGTTTTATTATAGAGAAGGTCTTCAATTTGGTAACTCTAAAATGAAAACAAACTGATGTCTCTGCAATACTTTTAAATTAAGCATGTTATTTTTGCCTTGACACATCCAAAATAAGAACATGATTCACCCGCAGCACACTTGTCTCCACGTCCCTGAAAGCTACTGGAGCTTGGTGTCCTCTGCAGACATTGAGCACAGTGACTTGAGTGGAAAGTGGTGGCTTTTCACTGACTTCAAAGGACAGATGCAAGAATTAAGAATGTTGCTTTAAAATAATTTGACCTTGCCCTGCTGAGAAAATGATGACTAAACCAATCTTTAATGGAAAAGTACTTCACCACCCTTGGCCAGAACCAGGGAAAAAATTCCTGTGCTCTTTATATTTAGTGAGCAATAGATAATTTCCACGAAAGTTCTTCTACACATATACACACATGGACACAGGCACAAATCAGTCTTTCTAATCATATTTTTCATAAGACTAGCAATAGCTAAATTTAAACTCTTCATTTAAATTTATCCGACTACTTCCTGTGCAGAGACATTTCACAGGAAAGTGGGTATCTCACATCAATCTCCCAACACTACCACTTACCACTACTATTTGCATGTTAGTGAAACAAATCACCTTTTTATTTCCAGGATCTTAAGCCTGCCAGTTAGTGATAACATGGAATTAAATCTATGGATTGAGACATCTTTCTTTCTCATAGTACATATGGAAGCCTTCTTGTGTAATTGGAACTATAATTATAAATAAAAGTAATTGTCAATCCATTGTGGTCATCATTCAGAGAATGTTAAGAATAACCTCACAGGGTGCATGCCATATTATGCTGAAATTCAGAATGTTTGACCTTGAAATTACAAAGTCAAAAAGGGCTCTACATGTTTAGAAATGTACAAAAACTTGAATGTTTCTAAACCTGTCATAGATATGGAAAGTCTCATGAATGCCTAATTATCTGATTATATCCTAAGCTCTTAAATCTATATGGGTACTATTGAGACTACCCTTATATTCTATTAAACTATCCCAGAAAAAAATTTTTCCCTGATTTCCAGAAACTTAAAAGTGATATAGTCCAAAAGCTGAATTCAGAAAATTACAAAGATAATTTGTCAGGATTATTGCTACATGTAAAGTCATCTAGTTCCAGTTGCACCAGTGAACAGATCCCAAAAGTGTGCCCAAAATAGGCATAAGTGAAAATAAGATGTGATTTCATCCTAAGTGGGCAATGGAGCATGAAAAGTATAGCCCCCATTCTTTATCATGGTACAAAATGACACAAAAATGCAGTAGACATGTATCCTCTTGTGATAGTTAAATATTCTGTTGTGAATTTGAGACTTGAGAGTGAAGGGGTGGAATTTGGCCTGTCAATCAGGTTGCAGTTTGATGACCTCATTTGGAGACACTAAGGAGATAACTAGCATGCAGGAGGCGGGACACATGCTCACTCCCTGAGACACATTTCCATTGACAAGACACTTGGAGTGACTCTAGAGCTCTGGAGCCACATGAAGACTCCTGCCAGTGATGAGATGCTTACACTCTCATTGGGTCCATAAGACCTTCCATTCCTGACCTTTGTTCTTCCTGCATTTGGCATCATTGCATGTGTTTTGCGAGTCTGAAGAGGATTTTATAGATTGATCTAAGAAATATGAGCTAATAGCAGACTTATGAACTTTATCTGGAGTGGGTTGGGATGCTTTATCCTGATTCAATTGCTCTTGTATATAAAGTTCTTTCTTGTACACATATGAATGTCTATGAATTTGTTTCTCCAGTCTACCCAGAAGAACACAGACCCCTTGCTACGTGTCTTTTTGTAAATATCCTTGCAGCTTTAAAATTTACTGCATGCCTCGACCTGTGTGAAATGCTGTGTTTTTTATGTATAAGAAAAGGCTCTATATTTTGGTAATTATCATACAAACATCCCAGCCCAGTTCAGATCAAGTCTATAAGTTCATAAATCCAATACTCTTCCATAAGTCCAATAGTAGTCCATAAAACCCTCTTCAGACTAAAGCAGTCACAAGCAATGATGCTGAATGAAGGAAGTCATAGGCCAGTGGGTGAAAAGTCTTGTGGATCCAATGGCAGTAGAAGCATCTTAGCACGGCTGAGGGTCTCCACATTGGTTCCTCCAGCTCTCCAAGCGTCTCAATAGCAGGAAAGTGAAGCAGAGAGAGAGAGAGATAGAACCACCTCCAGCGAGCCATAAAATGGTGTTTTAAATATTATTATATACATCTATGCAAGTTCACTTTCTAAAATCATTTTACTAGGGGCTCATAGAACTCCTATCCCAATCCTTACATACATCAATTGTGTAAAGCACATTTGTACATGCGTTGCCCTCATCATTCTCAAAACATTTGTTCTCCACCCCAACCCCTGGCATCAGGTCCTCATTTCCCCCCCTGCCTCCCCACCCTCATGAACACTTGATAATTTATAAGTTATTATTGTGTTATATCTTGCTCTGTCCCACATCTCCTTCACTCACTTTTCTGTTGTATGCCCCCCATGGAGGAGGTCACATGTAGATCCTTGAAATCGGTTCCCCCTTTCCAACCCACGCTCCCTAAGCCCTCCCAGTATCGCCACTCACACCACAGACCCTGAGGGGATCATCCGCCCTG
This sequence comes from Tenrec ecaudatus, assembly GCF_050624435.1. NCBI lineage: Eukaryota > Metazoa > Chordata > Mammalia > Afrosoricida > Tenrecidae > Tenrec > Tenrec ecaudatus. The sequence continues at coordinate 29,020,239 of NC_134540.1, forward strand.
ATTTCCCTGTGTTTCCAGTTCCCAACTGTACCTGTGTACATCCTCTGGTCTAGTTAGTCTTGAAAGGTAGGATTTGGATCATGACAGTGGGGAGAGGGGGCAGAAGGGAGGAAGCATTTAGGAACTAGAGGAAAGTTGTATTTTTCATCGTTGCTACATCACACCCTGGCTGTCTCATCTCCTCCCCAAAACCCTTCTGTAAGAGGATTTCCAGTGGCCTGCAAATGGGCTTTGGGTCTCCACTCCGCACTGCCCCACTCATTCACTATGGTAAGATTTTTTGTTCTGATGATGCCTGATACCTTGACACCTTGTGATCACACAGGCTGGTGTGCTTCTTCCATGTGGGCTTTGTTGCTTCTGAGCTAGATGGCCACTGGTTTATCTTCAAGCCTTAAAGATCCCAGACGCCATATCTTTTGATAGCTGGGCACCATCACCTTTCTTCACCACATTTGCTTATGCACCCATTTGTTTTCAGCGGTCGTATCAGGGAGGTGAGCACACAATGATATGGTTTTTTGTTCTTTGATGCCTGATAACTGATCTCTTCAGCATCTTGTGTTCACACAGGCTGATGTCTTCTTCCATGTAGGCTTTCTTGCTTCTGAGCCCGATGGCCACTTGTTTACCTTCAAGCCTTTAAGACCCCAGATGCTATATCTTTTGCTATCCGGGCATCATCATCTTTCTTCACCATATTTAGTTGTTTACCCTCTTTGTCCTCAACAGTTGTGTTGGGAAGATGAGAATCATAGGATGCCAATTTAATAGAAGAAAGTGTTCTTGCACTGAGAGAGAACTTGAGTGGAGGCCAAATGTCCTTCTGATACCTTAATACTAACCCTATAAATATATGCACATAGATCTATTTCCCCATCCTCGTGTATAAATATATTTGCCTATGTACATGTCTTTATCTAGACCTCTATAAATGCCCTCTGTCTCCTAGCTCTTTCCTCTATTTCCTTTAACTTCCCTCCTGTCCCTCTATCATGCTCAGTCCCCACCAGCGTTTCAGCAATTCCTCATAGTTGCATTGCCCTTGATCTTGCCCAACCAGGCCTCCCACACCCTCCTCACCGCCGATTTGGATCATTTGTTGTTCCCTTGTCCTTGGGTTTATTAACACCACGACCTTTCCTCCCCACCTCTCCCTCTCCCATGTCCCCACAGAACTATCGGTCCCATTGTTTTCTCTTCCAATTGTTAATCCAGCCTATCTTATTTAGACAGACCTGTGGAGATAATAACATGCACAAAAACAAGACAGAGTACAACCAAGCGACAATATACAAAAAAACAAATAAACCAATGACAAAAACAAAACACAACCAGAAAGAAAACCTGTAGTTAGTTCAAGTATTGTTTGTTGACCTTTAGGAGTGTTTTCCAGTCCATTCTGTTCGGACACCACACCCTGGCCCCAAAGTCCACAATCAGCATTCCCAGGGAACCTTGACTCTCCATTCCCTTGTTGTTCTGTTGCACCCCTTAATGTTTTGCCTCGGTGTGGTGGGATCTAATCGGGAGCAATTCCCACACTGTGTCTCTGGTGCTGTCCCCTGTAGGGATATGGGTCAGTGAGGGACGTCATGTCTCATAGTGGGGCCGACCATGAGGTCCTCTCTGTTGACTGGCTGCTCTAATTGGGAACATCAACCTCCTTGTGGGCCATGATGTGCTTCACTCTTTCCTCCTCCCCCTTCATCTGCTCCAATCAGATATGTCCCTCTTCCAGAGCTGTAGATTCAGTGCCATCCTTTGAAATAAATTCTTCTGAGGGAAGGGCCAGGTGTTCAATTAGTAGTTGTCTGGGAAAACCCCCAGACCTCTCCACTGGTTCCCTACTCCATGCCGGCATGTTGCATTCACATCTTAGAGCACCAGGTTGAACTCTGGTCCCTCTTTCCCCATGGAGACATGAACAATGTCCTCCCCTTGGGTGGCTTAGTGCCCTCTGCCCCCGCTACCCTTTTCTTTATTATTATTATTATTTTCATTTCCCCACCTCCTCTTTAGTTGTCTACCATGTGTATCCCTGTATTTGGTCTGGTCCCTGCCGTATTACCTGGTCCTCACCCCAGGAATGTTTGTGTACTGTAGCTTTGCCCCCATTCCTCTTTTGCCCCATTTTTTTTAAAGCTTGCCTCAGCAGCCTTTGTAGTCTTTATATAGTTAAATCAATGCTGTCTTGAAGTCTGTTTTCCCTTTTTTGCTCTTTGGATGAGGTTGTTCTCTGTGGTGATCTCTTATTTATGCGTGGTAAGTGTTGTTTTTCTGCCCATACTGGGTCTGCAAGGATCTTTTGTAGGGCTGGGTTTCTTCTAATGTATTCTTTGAGTTTTTCCTTGTCTGGGAAGACTCTTACTTCTCCATCTATCTTGATCAATAATTTGACTGGGTAGAGTATTCTTGGGTTTTCATTGTTTGGGATATGTTACTCCACTCTCTCCTCTTAAAGGTCTGAGAAAATTCTTATTTGGGAAACTTTATATGTGATTACTTGGTTTTTCCTAGCTGTTCTCATGATTTTCTCCTTTTCCTCAAAGTTGGGTCATTTAAATATTACGTGCCTTGGTGACTTCTTGGAATTCACTCTAGCTGGTGTTCTTTCAGCCTCCTGGATAGTTGCTTGGTTTTCATTCATTAAGCTGTGGAAGATTTCCTCCAAGAAATATCTCACTATTATTGCATATAACTTCTTTGCTGTGTCTTCCTCCTGTAAGTGACTAATTCTAATGTTACTCTGCTTCATAGTATCAGACATAGCTCTTAAGTTTTCTTCAGCTTCTCTGATGATCTTATTAGATTTTTATTCTCATTTGTTAAAGTCTGTTTGGCTGCCCTCCAAGTCATTGATCCCGTTCTCTGATTCCTCCAGTTGATTCTTGAGGTCTGTTAGTCTGCTACTGGTTTTTGTTATCTGCTCCCTAAGCTCCTGTATTTCTCTTTGGTTATGGCTTTTACCTCTTCTGTTATTTCATGCTTTTTCGGTATTGTTTCAATCATATCCTGTATGACTCCAAGTAGCCTTCTGAAAATTTATTTCTGTGGCAGCTCAATGTCTCCTTCTTCTATGCAAGTCATTATGTTCAGGACATCTTCTGCCATTACCTTTTGTTTCTCCCATTTTTTCATTGAAGTCACCGGGGCTGATGGCTGTTTGTGTTGTGTTGTTTTAGAGGAGCCAGGTGCCATTTTCCAGCGAGTCAAAGAGCACTGACTTTCTCTGGGACACGTGTAGGATTGCTTCTTTGAACTGCCTATAGTTTATTTCACTATGGAATTAACCTTCCACTTTCTCCTCCTGTGGCTTCCTTCTCAGGGGAGTGACCCAGAAGGCTGGTGGGTTGTCTGCTTTGGTGTTGCGGAGGTTGGGCTGAGGTTCCTGCTGCAGCTTGGAACATTGATGAGTGTTGACCAAGCTACGTTAGGACCATAGGCACACAGGCAGGAATTCCCTTGTAAGATGTTGAGCAGAGTATCCCCTGATGGAGATACTCGTGCTAGCTACACAGAGTGGAGCTCACCTAGCTGGGTGTGGCGCAGGTGTAGATGCCCTAGGCTAAGGGGAATGGTCTGAAGGTTAGCAGTAGTGTATGAGAGACCAAGAAAGAGACAAAGAGGAGGAATAAAAAGTTAAAAAGCAAGCCTGCTGAGCCTGTGGGGGGGCATCGTAGGAGGGTGGCGGGGATATAGTGAAGAGTGTTCCAAGGATGCAGCAGCAAGCTGTGGCTGTGTTGAGAAAAGGCCCCTGTGCAATCCTCCAAGACAGAGGAGGGGACAGAGAGTAGCTGCAAGGGTCTAGTCCCTGCCCAGGGGAGGGTGGCGGGAAACTGTGGCTGTGTTGAGACCAAGCCACCCTACAGGCTCCAAATGGTCCAGGGCTCCAGCAGAGACAGTGGCAGGGCCAAGGTCAAGCCTCAGCCAGCCTCCACCAACGTAAGCCAAAAGCCCCGAGCCCCTCAAAACCCCATATGTCTTTGCCTACTTATTTTTATCATGCTCTTCCTGCATTCCAACAGTGTTGAATTTCCCTCTAAGCAACTCTCCTGGGCTAAATTCTGTGGAGTTCCTCTGGTATGTGTCACTCCATTGCCATCTTGCTGGAACTCCATAGATTAATTTTAAATCTTTAATTATGTACTGTTAGGCATATGGGTGTATTTGTGGATGTGTGTTGGTGGGGGGTGCACACACACAAGAAACACTTAAATCTATATTGGATAAACAATGCAGAGAAAGACATACTAGTAGATATATTTGTATTAATATGCAAGAAGGGCCAATATAAACACAATAGTAGCGCTCACCCTTCTCCCTACTCAACATCCAACCAACTCCCTACGTTTCTATATAGAGTTTCATACAATTATATCAACAGCTTCATATTATGCTTTAGAAAATTCAACTTTCTCTCAAGAAAATCTATTATCTTACCATTCAGAAAGAATAACAGAAGTCATGTCAGTTCCTAAGTTTTTTCTCTGAAATGAATTATTTCATTCTTTGTCTTTATTAATTGCAATGCCACTTTGACACTCCATAAAATTAAATGTTATATTTTTGCTTCATTAAGCATTCTTCCTATTATCTATCATCATAGAAAAACTGATATAGCTCAATTCTAAGTGGCAATGTGGGCGATCTGGTAAGTGAATGTCAGTCCAAGTTTATTAGATCAATATTCTTTCTGATTATATATGTAATAAATAGAATAATAGCCTTCTAATCAGGACCACTATAATTAATTGCCTACCACTATTTGGCAGTGTAAAAAGTTGTGGTGGCACCGTGGTTCACTTGTTTGTTCATTTACAGGTTGGAGGTTTGAACCCACCAGCAGCTCCATAGAAGAATGCTGTGGCAGCATGCTTCTGTCAAAATTCTAGCATTGGAAACCCTTGGAATCAACTCAACAATATGCAATGATAACAACAGCAATTTATTTCTGTAGGTCATGGCATTGTAATTGTTCCTCTGGCTGTACAGCCCATTAAACTCACTCTGTTTGCCATTATGGGATTTAAATATGAACTCTCCTGTCAACAAACGTGTTTGCCATCATCATCCCAGCTTGCAAAATGCAAGCACCACAGGGCGTTCTAGGATGATTACAGCATGGTTATTGCCAACACTCCTCGAAGCCTCTCTGAAGATGGTGTCTTCAAAGCTCTATCATGAGATAGTACTGTGCTCTTGGAGGGTCATGCTTGAAAAGTCTTCACCTAGATACTATCTCAGTGAAATTTAGATTGCCTTTTTCCCAGTACTCCAGGGATATTATGACAATCAGCCTCATTGAATATCGGTTATTGTCAGGATCAAGTGTCAGTCCACCAGTTAAGAAAATGTATAAAGCCATTCTCTATTGTATGAGTTAAGACATTGTTTAATGGTGAAATCACTCCCTCATACAATCTCTAGCTTTCTAATGAAATAAATTCAAAAAATTGATATACCATCTAGAATATTAACAATGAAACCCCATGTTATTGTGTACATTTTCCCCAAGAGCATTTGTAGATGTATTCCATTGATAGATGTGGGTGAGGGGAGAGAAACAAGTGGAAAAAGTGTGGAGAATTAACTCAGTTAAGCAACTGCCTTAGATACAATAGAAGCTATTAATACGGGTTAGTTTGAATGGTCTGAAAGGTAGACAGGGTTGCTTCTACTTGTAAAAAGGGATTCAAGATGTTGTAAAGTCTTGAATCATTTGGTTAAGTGTTATCAAAAATTTTGGAAAGTACAGCAGATGGCCAAAAGAAGAACCAAATCGGTTTTGAAAGTAGAACTTGAAAGTTTCTTAGAAGCGAAGATGGCAAGATTTTGTCTCATGCACTTTGGATATATTAACTGTGAGGATGGTCCAGCACTGGGAAATACTTCATTCTGTTGTACCTTGGGTCATCTATGATGGCAGCTAACAAAAATAAGAGAGTCCTGGTGGCCCAGTGGGTTAAGTGTTGAGCTGAAGCTCAAAACCAGCAGTCTCTCCAAGGGAGAAAGATGAGGCAGCTACTCCCATAGAGAGTTACATTCTCTGAAACTTGAAGAAGCTGCTCTACCTTGTACTGCAGAGTCACTGAGTTGGAATCGAGTTGGTGACCATAAATTTATGTTTTGTGTGTGCATGCGTTAATAACAAATTATAGTTTACCTGCATAAAAGTCCTACTTCATATGCTAACATTGACACTTTTTTCCCCCAAATAAAGTCTTATTTTCCATGCAAGTCACTGAGTGAGGCTTGGTTGTGTTGTGTTGAAGGAATGTACTATGAATTTTTCATCTCCAAAAAGAGTTTGCTTTCTGATTGTGCCCTGATTTACAGATTTAATGATATGGCCTAATGGTATTATTGTTCAATACTCTCTCCAGTAAAGTAAGAAATGGTTAGCATGTGTAACAATCTTTATTACATAAAAGTCAGAGATAACTGAATCAAATTCAATTTTATCTTTGCATGCCTTGAAATTACCTTTTTCAAAGGGATGGGATCATCCTTTGCAATCTGTGTTAGACAGGGTTCTCTAGAGAAGCAAAACCAGGACACTTAGAGTATATATATGGACATACATAAACAACATGAGGAATATAACAGCTAGTTAGTCCACACAGCAGTACAGAGGGCTCAGTTCAAGTCACTTCTCTGGAACAGTTAATATATTGAATTCCTTCAACTCATAAGGGATGCTTGGCCCAAGCTCAAGGAAGCAGACATCTGAGCCTTCCTTAGGGCAATTCAGGCAGTCCCACAACAGGCAGCAAAGAGTAGAGCAGGTTACCAGCCAGACAACAGGATCTGACAGTCCCAAGCTCAAGTGATGTTTATACCAGCATCATGGTGAAGCAGTTCTTGAAGGAACCTTAAGCTCTAGTGACATGATCCACAGGTTGGGTGTCTCACGGATAGTGTAGCTCACAAGTTGAGGCAGAGAAGTAGTAGCTGCACACTGATCTGATCACCAGAGTGAAAGAGAGACAAGCATAGCTTGCTGAGACATTTATCTCTTTTCCCTCCAATCAAACTGCAACCTTATTTATCCCACATGTTCTTGTTGGCCAGGTTGACATAATAAGCCTACCTATCATAGTCCACCCCTTGTCAACTTGGCACATGCACACAATTCTTTAGCCATATATAATTTCCAGAAATTAATGAAATCACACTTACACCTAACATCAAACATCCATCATACATATAAATGAAAACTCACTGAATATAATTGTATCTGGTACATCATTCATAAACAAAGAAAAGATAATCATAAGCACATATAAAGAAGATAACCTGATAATTACAAACTTGCTTTTACAATTGATCAAATGGTCATAACTGATAGCTAGAACTACCTTCTTCTACTACCCATTTTGTATTACCTTGGCCCTCGGCCAGCACCTCAGCTGTCTGTGGTTCTATGCCTAGTTGGGTGCCCCAGACCTTCATTCCTGAGGGGTCTGGGTCATTAGATGTCCTGTGAGGATTGAGTTCCTGCAGTTTACCATATACTTTAATCACAGAGTATGGTAGTACTAAGAGATAGCCAATGGGATCTCTTGGATTCCAGACATATTCTTCTTTACCTTCATTATGTAACACCAGTCCAATTTCCTTGGTTATCAGAAACAATCACACCACTTAGTACAGAGACACCCTTCCTGGCTGTTGATCCAAAGGCATGAGAAGTCCAAAGTGGCCAGGGGCATTCTCAGTGGCCAGTTCAATGGAATCAGTGCTGTGTTTCCAGGTGAGAGAGTTCTTTCCTTAAGGACTACGACTTCTAGACCTGAAGCACATAGGGTTTGTGGGACAGGTAGCAAAAATACTGAAAGTGGATCACTAGGAATAATAGTGGTGCCACGCTAGCTTCTACTCCTTGGTTCCTGGATCCATGAATCCTGACTTTTGGACACACAGCACCATATATTGGCTGCTGTTTTAGAGCATATACAGCCTCTAAAAGAACATTGCCTCAGCCCCGCAAATTGTTGCCGCGCAGCTCACACTGTAATTTTGTCTTTAGGAGGCCATTCCATTGTTCTATCAAGCCAGCTGCTTCAGGATAATGAGGAACATGATATACGACCAGTGGATTCCATGGACATACTGCGCTTGCTGTGAAGTGCGTTCCTTGATCTGAAGTAATAATATGTGGGATGCCATGCTGGTGGATAAGCATTCTGTAAGTCCAAGGATGGTAGTTTTGGAAGAAGCATTGTGTGCCGGGAAAGCAAATCCATATCCAGAGTAGGTATTTATTCCAGAAAGAACAAAATACTGCCCCCTCCATGTGGGAAGTGGTCCTATGTAATTGGAGAGATGAAAAAAAGAAGATGCAGAACAGAGACAGAATTTAGCCAGGAATGGGAAGTTGAGAAAGATTTTATTGAGGGAAAGAACTCCTGGGAGGGAAGGAAAAGCAGAGAAAGGGACAGGACCATCTTGAGCTCCCGGACGGGTTCTGCGACCCAACAAGTTAGGTCAGGGAAATTACACCTGTGAAAGGGGTGGTGGAATATTAATAGAATTTGGCACAGGGAAATATGCAAATGAGGTGAAGAGAGGTGCTGTTACTTGCACCAATAAGGAGAAAGGAGGCTTCCTGGTGCTGCAGCTGCAGAGTCTGAGCCCTTCACACACCAGCTTCTTGCAATGTGGGGGAAGAGGCTACACAGGCATTGGGAAGGGGCTGTGTGGACCCTTCTAGCGAAATAAGCTCCTTGGAATGCTGGAGGCATGGACTGCAAAGTCTTACAGATCATCCATCTTTCTGAGAGGGTGGGGGAAGGGGCTGCATGGTGTGAACCCAGCCCAAACATAATCAACCTGCCACGCAGTTGCTGGTTGATACCCCTGAGGAATGGTCCTATATCTTGAACTAAATGTTCATTTCTGCTGCTGATAGATGGGTCATTCAGTAGTGGCAGTGGCCAAGTCAGCCTTGGTGAGTGGAAGTCCATGTTGCTGCATCAATGCATAACCTCCATCCTCGCTACTATGTCCATTTTGTTCATGTGCCCATTGGGTGATGATAGGAGTGGCAGAGCAAAGAGGAAGACTGGTCTCCAAAGCACATGTCATTTTATTCACTTGACTGTTAAAGTCCTCCTCTTCAGAGGTAACCTTTTGGTGTGTGTTCACATGAAATACAATTACCTTTACGTGCTTGGCCCATTCCAAGAGGTATAACCACATACCTCTTCCCCACACCTCCTTGTCACCAGTTTTCCAATCATGTTTTTTTTCCAGTTCCCTGACTACCCAGCCAAGCCATTAGCCACAGTCCATGAATCAGTATACATTCTCACATTTGGCCATTTCTCCTTCAAGGCAAACTGAACAGCCAGGTGCACTGCTCAGAGTTCTGTCCATTGGGAAAACTTCCCTTCACCACTGACCTTTAGGGAGATCCTAGAATGAGGCTGTAGTGCTGCTGCAGTCCATTTATGAGTGGCACCTGTATATCGTGCAAATCCATCAGTAAGCCAAGCATGAATTTTCTATTTTTCAGTTAAATTATCATAAGGAACTTCCCAGGAGGCCATAGGTGCAGCCTGGGAGAAGGAAGGTACTGCGACAGGAATGGAGACTGTGAGCATTTGGGCAACTTCTTCATGCAGTTTACTTGTACCTTCAGTACCTGCTCTAGCCTGATCTCACATATACCACTTCCATTTAACAATGGAATGTTGCTGTACACATCCAAATTCATGACTCTGTGAGTCATACAAAACCCAGTGCATGATGGTCTCATGGTGACTTGGAGGCCCATGGTGAAGCTTTCAGTCTCCACTAAGGCCTCGTCACAGGCCAACAACTGTTTTTCCAAAGGGGGAGAAGTTGTCTGCAGAGGATGGCAGGAATTTACTCCAAAATCCCAACGGTCTATGGTGTGATTCTTCAATAGGGATCTGCCAAAGACTCTACACTGCATCTCTATCTACAACTGACACCTCTAGCACTAACGGGTCATCTGGATCATATGGTCTCAGTGGAAAAGCAGCTTGCATGACATTCTGAACCTGTGCAGAGCATTTTCTTGTCTGGGCCCCACTCAAAATTGGAGGTCTTTCATGTCACTTGATAAATAGGTAGAAGTGGAACACTCAAGTGAGGGATGTGTTCCCTCCAAAATCTGAACAGGTCCACTAGGCTTTGTGCCTCCTGTTTATTTGTTGGGTTGGGGCTAGATGCAATAGCATATTCTTCACTTTAGTAGGAATGTCTCTATATGCCCCACACCACTGGTCCTTTAAAAATTTTATTAAGGTGGAGGGTGCGTAAATCTTTGCTGGGTTAATTTCCCAACCTCTTATATGTAGCTGTTATACCAATGAATCTAGAGTTTTGATCCATCCTCCTCAGTGGATCCAATCAGCATAATGTCATCAATATTATGGACCACTGTGACATTTTTTCAGAATAAACAGGTGATCAAGGTCCCTTCAGTCTAAATTATAGTACAGGTCTGAAGAGTTGATGTACCCCTGGGAGAAAGTTGTGAAAGTGTAGAGTTGCCCCTGCCAGCTGAAGGCAAACTGCTTCTGGTGGTCTTTTAAGACTGGTATTGAGAAGAAGGCATTGGCCATGTGGGAGGAGTGAATCTATTAACTAGGATGACTCAATTGACTCTAGGGGCTCAATATCCAATTCTTCTGGATCATCAGTCCATAGGTTTCCATCCTATGTTTCAGGGTCCAAATTTTTTCCAATTAATTCTCTTACTTTAATATCAGACACTGCTGTAGACCTGCAATTTAGCTGATGCTGTAATTCAGCTACGCATAAGATGCGACTCTGAATTTGGTTTTCGCCAATGTCAGCTGTACTACTACATGGGAGAAGACGCCCCTTTGTAGCACATACAGAAGCTTTTCAATCTGTTATTCGACACTTGAGATGTTTTTCTGAGGTTCTGAGATCATCCCTTTCCTTGATCACATTTTCGATTGTAAGGAGGACCAGCCAACCAACTTCCCTATATTTCTCATCCTGACAAAACTGCTGGAAAATACCAAGCACACAATAACCCAGAGCCTCTCCTCTCACACACTTCATCTATTGGCAGTGATACTGTGGATATTAGCTTTGCTACTTCACACCAGGGATTAACACCATCCACTCTAGAGTAGTGGTTTTATCCATGCCTTAGGGGTAGAAATAGCATGATTAGTGCTGTGAAGCCTTATCAGGCTGGAGAGCCATCTGAGAAGCCCATGTTTATGATCTTGTTTCTCTAGAACCACTTCTGGTACCAATTGTATTAGACTGGGTTCTCTACATAAACAAAACCAGAACACTTATAATGTATATAATCACAAAGGGGATATATATGTATATCACAAAGGAATATAACAGCTAGTTAGTCCACACAGCAGTACAGAGGGCTCAGTTCAAATTACTTCCATGGAGCAGTTTAAATAATGGAATTCCTTCAACTCATGAGGGATGGTGGGTCCAAGGTCAAGGAAGCAGATGGCTGAGTTTTCCTTAGGGCAATGCATGCAGTCTCGCCACAGGCAACAAACAGCAATGCAGGTCAGCAGCCAAATGACAAGATCTGACAGTCCCAAGCTCAAGTGATGTATACACCAGCAGCATGGCAAAGCAGGTCTCAAAGGAACCTCACACTCTAGAGACACGATCCATAGGTTGGGGGTTCCACAGATGGTGTAGCTTAATTGAGGCAGAGAACTAGTGCTGCATACTGGATTTGATCATCAGAGAGCATGAGAGAGACAGATAGGGCTTGCTGAGCCATTTATCTCTTGCCGCCAATCATACAGCGACCATATTAATCCCACATGTTCCTATTGGCCAGGGTGATGCAATGGACCTACCTATCACATAATCATATCAGTAACCACCATCAGATTTCCAGGTCCAGGCCTCTATTTTCTGGGCTCAATAATATACACTCGTGCATATGTATGAGATGATGGCCAGTTAATATTGATTTCATTCTTGGTATTTCAAGTGAAAAGTGAATCCTTGTTATCTAGAGGAAGTATTTTGGGGTGTGTGTGTGGGGAAAGTTCCCTGAAATCCAGTATCTGCTACCTACCCCTGAATTCACCAGCCCATGAACTCTGCTGACCTTCTAGAGATTCTAATAGTGCTTCTGTGTCATTGCTCCCTTTCATTGCTACTGAGCAGGAATCCAGAAGTCTGCCTTTCTGTTGTTACTACAACTGCTGCCAATGTTTCTGGGAACTGCAGGTACCTGCAGTCACTTTCAGTTACTCTCCTTGACTATTGATTTTGTCAAAGGCACCTTCAGACACAGAGAAGTGTGACTTTCTTTCAAACTCCTGCTGATGCCTCTCATTTGTAATATATTATGTATTCATTTCATATACAATTTACTTTAGCCTTTTGGCATTAGCAAAGATGGTTTATGAATGTCCATTTTCAGTGAGCGAAATAAAACTAAAAAGTAGATTAGTTTGGAAAATATAAATTACAACTATATAGCTGAGGAATATAAAGTAGAGAAAAGTTCTCATAAACATTGCTTTAAATTTTGGTATGACATTTTTTTCATAAATATGATGATTTTGAAAAAAAAGATGTAATGATTATTGCCTTTTCCCTAAAATATTGATTCTCTAAATAGGTCCAGAGAATCATCCCTATATCATCTAAAAATAAATAAATTCATAAAATGATATCTGTATGTTTTCCTCCATGTTTTCACAAATTATATCTATGAGGACGTGTTACCAATCTGAAGCAGAAGAAAAATGCTAAGTTTTGTGATATTTATAGTCCAGTGACAAAAATCATTGAAATTCTTTGAAAATGCATAATTAATTCATGTTTTGAAACATAATGTGTACTAAAACATTGAGACTTTTAATATTTCTCATAGAACAGAGATATTGCTTCTATGAAAGCATTTTAATACATATCCTGACATCACATTAGAAATATCAGAAAGAAAAAAAGAAATATCAGAAAGTTATTTATGTCAGTATATAAAAATAATTGTATTGAAATTTGATAACTAAAAAACTACTGAGACTATTATATTGGTCTTCCTATCATGCCTTCAAATGTTATTGCTGAGAGTTTTTAAGGTAAAAACACCTTTAGGGTCAATAGACAGCACTATATTCATTAAAAACAGCACACACATATGTATACACACATTTAATAAAAACATACATATACAAAAATTATAACAAAGCACTAGTCTTACATTCTGTTACAAATGAAAGAGTTTCATTGAAAGATAGAGAGGTCCACAATTCCAGAGACACATTAACATTCATGCAAAAAATAAGAGTGAGTTTGTTATTGAGTAGCGTGAGCAAAGGGCTGCATGCTATCTCACAGACATGAGAAGTTACATGACAAAAAGTTATAGGGAATCGTTAAAATTCAATTATTCTTCACATTATTGTTTTTACTTTTTAACTTCCTGCCACATATTGGCCAAGGCATTCTTCACAGATTGAGTCACACAACACTCTTAAGAAACAACTTTTAAGAAAACATTTCTCACTCAAGCTAAACTTTTGAACTTTAGGCCTGTCAGATTATGAGCTGTTCAGCTTTTACAAGGAGCTAACTTCTCTTGTCAGAGCAGCTGAAGCAGAATAATTACCCAAGTTGAAGGTTAATTCAAGATGATAATTTAGATCTGGTGCAGTCATTTTGCTCAGGCCAAGTGCCTCGGTTTGGGTTTCATTTATACATCAGTATATGCTAGTCTATGTATTTTACTCTATTTTTATAAATTTTCTTCCATTATTTCCCTGTGGTACTCTCATTATATTTTATAAGATTCCGTTTACATCCCTTTTGTTTGCTTTATTCTTAATTAAATAAATAAACCACTTAACAAAATATGTTAAATGATCAATACCAGTAAACTACTCTTCAGGATGCTGTGAGTCATAGGAAAACACATTGTAAACATTACAAAGCAAATTAGCGTAAGATGAATACCACAAGGCTAAAGAGAAAAGTTATTTTCAAGATATGTCAATTAACCTAATCAATAGGGGAACCCCAGTTAAAATATTTAATGGATTAATAGCCTGTCTCAATGTTGCCTAGAACATCCCAGCCTCATTGTTTGAAAAACATGAATTAGCAAGTCCTCACAATATGAAACTGGAGCCTCCAATTCTGTTATTTCTCCATTTGAATAGAGCTTAGGTTGTCAGCAAACTTCTTTAAAAAGGAAATGGCAATACCAAAGCCACAATTTATTTTAAATTAATAAATCATTTTATTGGGAGTGGGGAGGGCTTACATCTATTATAAAAATCTATAAATCCCTTATATCAAATGGACATGTACAAATGTTGGCATCAACAATTTCAAAACATTATCATTCTTCTTGAAACTTTTGATGTCAGATCCTCCTTATTCCCTCACCAACCCTAATACCCCTGCAAATCCTTTATAAATGATGTATTTCTATTATTATTTATACATTTTTACACCACCCATACTATCTCTTCACCTATTATCCTGGTATTCAGAGCCCTCAAGGGAAGTTATTCCAACATTATTGCTATCCATTCCCCCGTGCTTCCCTTCCTCCCCCTCCCTTCCTCTACCTTCCTGGAATCATTACTCCCATTACTATTTCTAAGGGTTTGTCTATCCTGAATTTCATATATTTAAAACTCTCATGTGTACCAGTATATGTACAATGGTCTTGCAAGATTTTCAAGGTAAGACTGAGATTATATTAGTGGGTCGAGGAAAGATTAAAGACTAGAAGAGTGTTGTGTGTTTTGCCAGTGCTCAACTGACCCCTGGATGTATGTTCTCTTCCATGTGGCCCCCCTGCATTGGATTGTCTAATTATCCTCAAATGGGCTCTCGTCTCTACCTTGACCTCTCTCTTTCACCTCAATGAGATTGTTTATTTTTGAGCTTTTGATGCTTGTTCAGGTTGACACATCATTATCACATAGGTTGGTGTGCTTCTTCCATGTAGACTTTGTTGTTTCCCTGTTAGATGGCCACGTGTTTGACTTCAAGCTTTTAAGACCCTGGATAATATCTTTTAATAGCTGAGCACCATCTGCTTTCTTTATCACCTTTGCTTATACACCAAGTTTGTCTTCAGTGATCATATTGGGGAAGTGGATATTGCCCAGTGCCACATTATTAGAACAAATCTTCTTGTGTTGAGATAATAATTAATTGGATGCCTAAAGTCTGACTACTACCTCAATGAATTGCCATAAAAATATATGTACATAGACCAGTACCTCTAATTTTATGTATTCATATATTCACTTATGTACACATCTATGTTTATACCTCTATAAATAGTTTTGCTACTAGGTTCTTTCTTCTATTTCCTTTTACCTTCCTCTTGCCACATTGTCATACTCACCTCTTGTTTGTCTCTCAGTAATTACTCTGGGCTAGATTGTGATTGCTGTAACACTACCAGGAGAGATACACCCCTCTCACTGTCCATTTCAGATCCCTGGTTTTTCCCCTGTCCATGACGTTATTTGCTATCCACTTCCTTCCCCACTGACACCTTCCACTCACGAACTCCTCCCCTAAGACTCCTGAAGCCATTGGTCCCATTGCTTCCTCCTTGGCCTTTCTTCTCATTTCTGTAGATAGACAAAATGAAAACAATGCAGACAAAACACAAACAAAACAAACCCTATCCTTAATTCCAGATCTATCCACTGACCTTTATGACTGTCTCCCCATAGTCCTGCAGGGCTCCAGGCACTGCCCCTCCAAGCCTGAAGTTCAATTTTGGGATTCCTCAGGTTTTGTTTTTTTGGGTTTTTTTTTTTTTTTTTTTTACTTTGCTCCCACTGCTGGTCTGTTATGTTCCCTTCTGGGTTTGTCCCACTGTGGGGGATGGGGGATATTGGGGGTTATGTTGGGGGTGTGAGTCAGGCTAGACTCCCTCCCTGTGCTGTTTCCCCAGTGTTGTCCTGGGTACTGTTATACTCCAGTGAGGGAACATCATGTCTTGAGCTGTTGTTGGCCCTACAGTCCTTTCTATGCCTTAGCTGCACCAAGCAGAGATTTCATCCCCAGGCCTCGGTGTGCCAGAATGGGGTCTAGTCCCCCACACTCATTCTTTCCTTCTTAATTTGCTCTCATGTAGGGGAGGCCGGCTCCTCTCCCTAGCTGTGACACATGTTTCTGGGGAGGTGGTCAGCATATCTTTGATTGGGGCTGGCTCCGCATTCCTCTCTCTTAATGGGCTACTCTATGCAGTTGAGTTGCCCTCAAGCTTGACGCACCATGATGAAGTCTGATCTCTCACTCTCTTTCCTTTGGAGACATCGACCCTCTCTGTGGGTGGATTAGTACCTGTTCCTCCAATGCCATAGTCTTTCTCTCCTCCTTCCCCCTCCTTTTATGTTGGGGGTCATATGCATCCTTCAGCTTGGTCTATCTCCTGACCAACTGGCTGTCCCTCAAACTGTAAATTATGTATGAAGTAGCTTTTCCTCTGCACCCACTGTGCTGATGGAACGTACCTTAGTGGACTCATGTTGTATTTGTCCTGTTGTGCATGGCTAACTTTGCTTAGCATAATTTCCTCCAACTCTTCCCATGATATGATGTACTTCATGCATTGGTCACTGCTTTTTAGGGATGCGTAGCACTCCATTGTGTGTATGTACCAGAGGGCTCTAACCCACTCATCTATTGAGGGAAATTTAGGTTGTTTCCAATTCCTTGGGATTGTGAATTGCACCTAAAGAAACATTGGGACACAGATGACTGATCTTGGTCTATTTCTTACTTCTTCTGGGTGTCTGCCCATTAGGGGGCTTGCTGGGTCATAAGGTAACTGCATATCCATTTGCTTTACATTCTCCAGATTGCTTTCCATCAAAGCTAAGGCAGTAAATATTTCTGCTTGCCTTCTCGTTAAAGTACACGATACGACATTTTTTGTGATGGCCAATGTAAAAGAACAGCATGCAGATGTGAGATTTCTGTTTCCTGCTCAGGAAAAATGCCACAGAACCTCTTGTGATGTTGAACACAGCTTACAAGGACAGCGCTATGGGAAAAACTCAAGGGTGGTGGTGGCTTTGTCATTTCAGAAAAGGTGAAATGTCAATGGATGACAACCTTGTTCTGGATGTCTGTCAACTTCCTGGACAGATGAAAATGTCAACTCATAGTATATCTGCAGTTCATTCCACCAGGTCAGACTGTTAATCAAGCTTTCTATTTAGAGGTTCTGCAAAGATTACATAATTATAACTGCGCATCAAAAAAGGCCTGATTTTCGGTAGATAGGGGACTGGTTTTGTCACCATGATATTGCACCTGCTCGCACAACCATCTCACTGTGCCAGTTTTTGGCAAAAAAAAACAACCGGTATGCCTCTCTTGCTCCATGAATCTTACTCACAGGACCTTGCTCCTTGGGACTTCTTTTTGCTTCTGCAAATGAAGAGGCACATGATAACATAATTCGATAACATAGAATAGGTGAACAAAAAAGGGAGGAAGGTGCTGTCAGTCATCCAAACATGACGTTGAAAACTGTTTCCAAAAATGGAATCACAGATTTGACAAATTTATTATGTGTAATTGTGAGTACATTTAAAGTGATAAGGTTGTTTTGTAAAAATATTTAAATACATAGCTTTGAAAAAGTCATGTTTGTGGGGTACCCCCTGGTATATAAACAATAATAATAATTGATTAAAAGCTTATAAATAAATTACCTTAATTTATAATGAGTGAGAAACATTATTTTGTAAAACATATCTTAGAAAATATTGTAGGGGATATTTAGAGACACTTTAAGGTACATTATGTTATTAAGTGTAGTGATTAAATATGCACAAATTGAACCTAAGTAAGAATATTGAAAACAAGAAAAAATGTCAAAAATATATTCCTTTTGCAAAATAGAACAAATTATAGGTAAGAAAGGTAAAGTTAGGATTTGTAGATGAAAGTACACAGTATTCTTTTCAACTTTATGTCCTTAGATCCAAGAGCAAGACCTGAGAGTTGTGTTTGAGATGGATTTTTGCCTTCCACAGCAGCTGCAGGAAAATGACTATTATGTGCCACTCAATGAAAGTGTAATAGCTTGGGTACACAGAAATTATTAGAAATGTTTCCATTGGTTTAAATCTGTGTATAGCAAGCAGAATAGAGTCGGCAGTTAAATTGAAGCAAAGACTTCTAATTAATTATTGAAAAGATTGATGGGCTAAATGAAAATAAAGGAAATGACAAGATTTCATCTCTGGGTGGTTGCCAATCCCTCCTCATGTGGGGTGATGAAATTTTGTATTTGACCATGGTGTGCTCTTTTGAGTGTCATTTATCTGTTATACATTTTACTGTAGTTAATAATATTAATAATAATAAAGAATCAAATGAGATGTTGTTCAAGGGAAAGCTATAGTAGTATTACTGAATACTTGGTCATGTGTTTAACTATTGAAAAGGAACTTAAAAGAAATGGAACAAATAGCTTAAAAGTTCACATTTGTGATAAATGCAACTTCATATTTATGTCCTAGTACATTTGGGGGAGAATATTGAAGAATATATTAAGCCTAATCTAATAGTTTTGTAACTGACTCAACAACAAATCACCAACAATCATCTGATAGTGCGTGTCACAGAATAAAGAGACAGATCTAATGTAATCCTAATTTAGCTGTGATTTTTGCATCCACACTTCATTTAATGATGAATGAAGTGTAGTGAATTTGAAGTTTTAAAATCCAGAGTGAGGTGACTGTCCACAAAGAAAGAAAGAGAGAAAGGTAGAGAGACAAATTTCCTTTGTCCTCTTCCATTTTAAAAAGGAGCATTCCGGTGGAACACAGGCAAAGCTAACAGTGGCAACTCTATTGATTGGTTTATGTTAATTCCTGTGTCTCTCCCCCTGCATGTCCCCCTCTAACCAAAGTAAGTGTGCTGGTGACTGAGAGAAAGTCCAATCTTCTTAAAGTGAAAAGTGAGCATAATGGCACTTCTGAAGCACATTAGCTCCCTCCATTCTCTGGTAGATATAGAAAAAGTTAGAGCAGGCAAAAAAAATGGTAATGGAAGAAAAAGTGACATGCTGAGCCTAATAATACTGGTAACACAAGTGAATAAGTGAAACTTCAGGGAAAACTATTTCACTGGGAAGTTAAAAACATATACATTAGGTATAAGAAATGTTTAGCCACAGATCATGAACTTAGTAAGCCATTTCTCTTCACGATCCTTGCCACATTGGATCTATCTCTCCTATGCTAGAGTATCTTAAAATGTGCAACGTGAAAGATGAGCTGCATAGTAACTTGAAAGTGTAGGGAAGAATTGATCACATTTATGGTGTGTGACTAAACTCTAGGAGTTTGTAGATGCTAGCATGATACTCCAAAGCTATGTGAAATTTTCAGGAATAAATATCATTGTCTCAGGCTAGTTCCCTAGAAAAGCAAAACTAGTGGTGTCTATCTATCTATCTATCTATCTATCTATCTATCTATCTATCTATCTATCTGTCATCTACCTATCATCTCTCTGTATATGTGCATATATACTAAAACCAAACTCACCACCACTAAGTTTCTTCTAACTCATATCAACCCTATAGGATAGGGTAGAAATGGAAACCCTGTGGGTTTCCAAGACTCTAATGCTTTATGGCAGTAGAAAGCCTTTCTTTCTCTTGAAGAGCAGCTGATGATTTTGAACTGTTACGCTTGCAGTCACAAGCCCAACTCATAATCACTAAGCTATCGGGGATCCTCAGATGATAGATAGATAGATGATAGATAGATGATAGATAGATAGATAGATAGATAGATAGATAGATAGATAGATAGATAGAATGAACATTAGCATAAAAAACAAAATGGCTCAGATAGTTGTAGATGGAGGTAAGAAGTTCTGATTAAGTGGGTCAGATATCCAGCTGGAGGTTTCTTCTGGCTCACATAGCCACAGGGGTAGAGGAACTCAAGGCCAGCAGTTCAGATGGCAGACTTCTGGTTGTAGAGTCTATTAAATTTAAGGTCTACCGGAAAGATGAAAAACAGTTGATGACTCCCAGAGTTGACAGGTCAGAAATCAGTCTTCTTGCTATAGAAATACATGAGTCCAAAAGATAGGTGAGATGGCTGACTGGTGATAACTCCATGAATCTGCGGGCAAGACAACAGTCCAGTGATCAACATCCACAGAATCAAAGGTTAGATGACAAGTCATATGCAGGATCTTGATTCAGCAAAAAAGCAAACAATCATTTCTATTGTGTTCACTTATATTGGAAGCAGGTCACATTTCTAAGGAGATCTCATCAGGAAGGATTACTATGGTCTTACTGCAACAAAACACTGATGGGTTCTGTACCATATCTATAATTCATAGTGGATCACATGCATTTTTATGGGTTATTTTTTTAAATCATTTTATTTGAGGGGGGGGCTCATACAATCCACACATACATCCATTGTGTCAAGCACATTTGTGCATTTGCTGCCATCAAAATTCTCAAAACATTTGGTGTCTACTTGAGCCCTTAATATCTGATCCTCATTTTCCCACTCCCTCCACACTCCCCCCTCCCTCATGAACCCTTCATAATTCATAAATTATTATTTTGTAATATCTTACACTGTCCAATGTCTCCCCTCATTCACTTCTCTGTTGTCCATTTCCCAGAGAGGAGGTTATACATAGGTTCTTGTAATCGGTTCCTCCTTTACACCCCACATCCCTCCACCCTACAGGTATCACCAATTTTACCACTGGTCCTGAAGGGGTCATCTATCCTGGTTTCCCTGTGTTTCCAGTTGCTATCTGTACCAGTGTATATCCTCTGGTCTAGGCAGATTTGTAAGGCAGATTGGGATCATGATAGTGGGTGGGGGAAACATCTAAGAACTAGAGGAAACTTACATGTTTCATTGTTGCAACCCTGCACCCTGGTGGGCTCATGTCCTCCCCACGGCCCTTCTGTAAGGGGATGTCTAGTAGCCTACTGATGGGCTTTGAGTCTCCACTCTGCACTCACCATCATTCACAATGATAATGATTTTTTGTATTTTGATGCTGGATACCTGATCCCTTCGACAGCTCTTGGTCACACAAGCTGGTGTGCTTCTTCCATGTGGGTTTTGTTGCTTCTGAGCTATATGGCCACTTGTTTATCTTCAAGCCTTTAAGAACCCAGAAACGATCCTTTGATAGCCGGCACCATCAGCTTTCTTCATAGTATTTTCTCATGTACACATTTGTCTTCAGTGATTGTGTTGGTAAGGTGTGCATCATAGAATGCCAGTTTAATAGAACAACATGTTCTTGTATTGAGTAAGTACATGAGTGGAGGCCCAATGTTGATGGGTTATTTTTATAAACATATAGTGTACTTTTGTTTTCTAGTCAATCTTAATCAAGAAGCTCTACTAAAATATGTTAATCATTTTAGCAATAAGGAGGCCTCCATCAACAGATCATGGTGGCATCACATGAGAAGTATTGGCCAGAAAACAAATTCCAGTTTCATGCGTGAAAGGCAAACATACTACCACTGAACAACAAAAGCCTTCGGATTATTGGGTAAAGGATAATATCTGCAATATTAATTAACTAGCATCCTTGCTAATGACACTGGAGAGAAATGCAAAGGCTATCATGGAATTGTGGGTTATGGGGATACTTTTACATAGACCCTCAGAAAAAATGAAATTACAGTTCAAATTGCCAAAGCGAACAGAAACTTATCTGAAATTTTACTTAGAGTGAATGTAATATAAGTGGAGAACTTTGCTCTAATATGTTTTGGGTCAATTTTCAATCAACTTTATTCTTAGAATAAATTGGACATGATACAACCTCAGCCTTATTTGGTGATAAATATTATGCTATGTGAAATTCTGAAAATGAAAGGAAATGTCAAATTTTATTTAAAAACGAGTAGTAGAATAAAATAATAATAATGCACCCAGTTTAATTAATGAGGAAGATAATTGGATCATGGAGACTGATGGTCCACCGAAAAGAATGAATAGCGTAGTTCCATTTGATTGACCCATAATATCGAATCTATTTTAAGCCATTCAAACATTTTAAATGGGGCAATGACTAATGTTTGATGTGATTGAGCTTATCACAGTAATAATCACACCTATAGCAGAGGAAAGTATGTATTTCAATTTATCTGGGAAGAAATTTATTTTCACTATGTTGTCATGCATATTTAAATACCATCATTTATATTAGGATTTTGTTGTGATCTTGGTGAAGAAAAGACTAAAGTGTGTTTTTGTAAGTACACTAATAGAAGAATAGGGAAAAGATGCAGACTAAAGCTAAATATCAAAAGTTATATACAAGTATTATAAATAATATTTGATAAATATTTTTAAAATTCAAACATTTAATGTAACTGTAATATTTGAAGTAATTTGCAATCATATTTAAAGAGAATTTCATTTTATGTAAATTCTCAGCAATAGCAAAAAGGTGAGCATATAATGAATGCTTTCCTTTGGGGATTGTGCAGCTCTTTAATTTGGGACTATGTTGCCTATTAAAAATAAAGTGATAGAACTAAATCATTAAGAAGAGGAGAAATCAAATGTAGACCTGAACAAAGTTTCACAGTGTGATATATAAAACCTGTTGTAGCTTAGGCCTTTGTAGCCCACAGAACTGCAAGATCTAAATGAAAAGATAATATTAGACGTTTAACAAAACCCCAACTCACTGCGTCTTGTGGCAGAAGTCAGATTCTACTTCCAAGGCCCTTTACAACATATTACTTGATATTTAGACCAGACAACTCCTGGACATGCCCCTCAAAACGGATGTGCTTTGCATGATGAAAGTGGCTTCTGCCGGTCTAAATTAAATTTCATCTTGAATCTAACAGTAAATGGGTCAAAAATTCTATTTCTATGCTTGGCGACAACAAAATGTTTGTTCAGTGTGCTTGCTCAACTTGATCTAAGAAGAAATTCTTGGCCAACATGTTCCAGGTGGTTAGGAAATAGAAATGATAATGGATTGTACCTTAACACCCCCTTATAACCTTCTGTCATAGACTCCCCAATGCTCATGGACATGTAGACCTTGGTTTACTTGACACAGTAAAATTTTTTATCTTTTTGTAATTTAGAACACTGTTATACCCTGCCTCTGAGCAGATTTCTCTAAATAAAATATTGGCTTTTACTTCTAATGTGTATAAGATTGATGTTTAAAAATGACAATTTTTTAGTAATTATTAAGAGACCCAAAATCAAATTTGATCCTCCAATTTCCCTTGTACCAGGTTGGTCCTTGTACTTTGGACCAACCATAATGGGCTGGGTCATTATTTAATCCTCTCTCCCCACAGTGGATTTAGAAGTCATAGTACAGTAAATATTATTTCCCAAACTGCTGGTGTAGAAACTGGCGAAGTTTTATTGTAGAGTTTGTCTATCTTTTCTAGATATATATTTAAAGCATTATCTCTATTTTGTCTTTTTTATTAAAATAGTATTATTGGCACTTCATCTAACTATCACACAATGTAATAATTCAACCATGTCAAAAAAGTTGTACAATTTTTACTACAATCAAATTTAGAAAATTTTATTTTCCCCATACTAATTCATGTGAATATTTTTCAATTTCAGAAAAAAAAATGTATACAACAAAACTTTCACAAGTTCAATATCTTCTACGTATATAATTCACTAACATTGATTATACTCTTCATGTTGTAAACCATTACTATTATCCCTCTACAAATAATTCAACTACCATTAAAATGAACCCAGTGCCCCTAAGCATGTACTCTTCCTCCTTCACCCAGGGAGGCATGGGGCCCAAGGGGAGGCCGAGGACCAGGGCCCTTTGCATCTGGGCCCAAGTTCAACTTTGTTTCCCTCCCCAGCAAGCAGTCCAGCATCCTCTCTCACCCACTCCCTCCCTCTGATTTCTGAAGTCTCCCCACACCATGTTTATTCCACTCTCCTGGTCTTTACTTTGGCGGTCATATTATCACAAAATAATAAACAAAACCTGAACCAACAAGATCAAAAGCAGAACATTAAAAAAACATTGTCAATAATCATGTTGGTGTATTGCATTGGTAACATCAATAATGTATCCAATGACATAAAGGTTAAGGCGCTGTTGATATGAGGAGTTTATGCAAGTGTAGTCTAATTTCAAGCTGCCATCCAAGAGATGTTGCTTTGGATAGATTGATTTCTTAACTGATTGGGCTCTGTTTCCATTGAGCAAGGACCACGTTATTTTAATGAAACAGAGCACGAGGTTTTGTGTTTAGTTTTTCATGGTTCGTTTCAGATTTGATATGATTGCTGCTTACGAATCTCAAAGCCTTACAGCCTCTTAGAAACAAAACACGGCCACAAAAATGCTGCAGTCTCCCCTCATTGAGGTTAGCTTCCACTTCTGAGACACTGAAAGCTCCAGAATTTTAAGGGTTTCATAAAGAACTTCACGCTGCCTTTGGGAACATGAGTTATGTAAAGTCTAAGAGGAATGCCCGTACTCTTTCAGAGACTGCCGCTCTTTCCATGAGCACAAGTTTCAGCTCTTCTGCATGTTTTGTGCCCATCTGGTCCACATGACCTAATCAAAGGCAGTTTGGAAAATCAGTGGACATTTGAGAACACGCTGATCTTTCTAAATTAAATATTCTACTCAGTAAATCAGAAAATGAAAGACCCTACAGTAAAAAAACTACAATGAAAAACTGTTTTAAGGTCTCTCAAAGACCTCAAAATAGCAAAATAACCATCTGCATGACATTTCTAAATTGACTAAGCAGAATAATGAATTTTTGAAAAAGTTTCTGAAGTTCCCAAGCAAAATAAGTCATCACCAAGTCAGAGCTCCACTCTGCTTACTCACCCCTGACCACTCTGCTCCTCTGCCGACCAGCCACTTCACTGTACCCCTAGCCTTCTTACCCTTCTCCAAACATGCATCAACTTCATGTCTTTACATAAAAGAATCTCCTAATGATTTAAACCCAAAGAGATTCAAACCAGAATATCCAAAGGCGTATCATAACTGGCTTTTATGTTTTCAGAATCTGGAGTGGGTACTAGAAAATATCCAAATAATCCTATTATCTCTTGTATTCTTTGGGCTCAAATAATATCACTTATGATTTCTTAAGATATTCCAAGATTATGAAAGGGTTGTTATAAATTTAATAAGGAATTTAAATTCCTTATTGGTGACAAAGAGTTCTTCTTCTGTAACGAGGAATAGTCTTGGAATTCTTCTGGGACAGTTCAACCCTGTCCTATAGGCTGCTGTGAGCAGAAATCAACAGGAGGACAGTGATTTTATTGTTGTTGTTTCCTTTTATCAAAGCTTATCAGCCCAGGTTGCCTGGCTTACATCAGTTAGTCGCTATAGTAGTTCATGTCGAGACAGCCTTCTATGGTTAGAATATTCTGAATAGAGAGAGCCTCAAGATAGATAACCTCGGACACAGACAAAGCAGTAAAAATTGTCCTCACAGTACTTAAAGTAAGCGCCAAATATTATTGGAATCAATCCCTAAGAATCCTCCTTCCCTCATAATAATTTATTTGAAAAATAAATTTATAAGTGAACATGTCTATCAAGCCAATTATTCCAAATGTTTTTGAAACATTCTGAACTAAAGGAGCTACAGGGATCTTTAATGTAGTATGTCTATCTGCCTCAAGCCTCAAATCTTGGGCTTTGTAAACAGACATCTTTTAGATTAGAACACATCTGCTGAATGGCCTCGTTTGACTGACGAGATCGCATGGACTTTAAAAGCAAACCAGATTGCTAAGGCGAGCAAATTAATAGCCCTTCAATTAAAGCAGCTACCCAGCCCAACCCAGAAAAGGGCATTTAAAATTTCAGGAGACTTACCACTTTGCTACTGTAAAAAACAAAACATAACAAGCAAGCAAATGAAAAACTGGGCCTGGGAAACATTTTTAAATGGAACTCACTAAACGCACTCTGCTATCACTTGGTAAAGAATGAAAGTGCTCCAGCAACAATTCGAGCATGTTTCCCACGGGGTTTCTAAGTCATCAAGAAGAAGCAACTGTATACATTAATCTCTGATCAATAGAGGAGCTGCCGGTCAGCACTTAACCACATGTGGTAACAAAATCACTGCCACAGAGTGAAAAAAATCTCAAAAATAGTTTGGATTATTAATACAGAACAGAGTTTATTCTCAACTTCTGCAAATATTTCTTGGCCCCATACAAGATCTTGACATTCTCCATTAGTTCTGACACCCTTTTAATTTAATAGGAAGAAATATTTCATCTAAATGAAATTGTCATGTACAATTCAATGAACATAAGAAAGTGTCATTAATTTGTCTTGAAAAATCAATTTTTGAGATATTGTCAGTATCTAATATAACACCCTCAAACATTTTCTTCAAAAATTAAAGAATCATTTAAGAAGATAAAAAACCTGGTTCTCCTTTATACAATTTACCCCCAAAAAATTATGTTTTGGGAAAGAAGCACACCCTAAAAATTTATAGAATTCCATTGAAAAAGGAAATTTACCTAGTATTCTTTGGCAACAGAACTAGAAAGAATTAATTCTTGAATTTCTTTTTTTAATCTGAAGTACCTATATGGATTTTCTGAATAAATGGCTATTTAAATCCAGACTGAAAAGTGGTCTGAAGCAGATAATTTTTGGAATTAGAAGGTAATCTGAAACCAGATGGAATAGTTTTATATGCCAGCAGGTAAAATGTGTGAACACTGCTTCTTAACTGTGGGCATTCTAATAGTTTTAGTTGTTTTTGCACAATAAACTCAATATTTATTCCTTGTGCCAGAAAACAAAATTGTTGCACTCTGCTTCATATTACGCTTATTGTCATCTAGTGAGAGCATCGTTCTCCCCAGGAGGGGCTGGTGGCCTAGGAGCACGTGACAGTTTGCTTACTTGACAGTGTCTTCGTATTTACAGCTTTACAATTAACTTTAATTGATCAACTTGATCACTGCTCAAAATCTCACCTCCACTGGATGTAAGCACAGAATACCAGGAAGATGTTTACTTGCGCTTCATTGATTGTGGACAGGCATTAACTATGTGGGCCAAATCGAACTCTGGAGATCGGAAGGAAGAACGGAAATTCCAGACACTTCACTTCGCTTCTGCGAAATGCTTACATGGGAGCATGAAAGTATTATATGGTGTAAGGTCAGAAAGGGTGTGAGTCAGGATTGGATCCTTTCACCAAACGTACTCAATCTGTATGCAACGCAAATAATCACACAAAGCTGCATTTTGCGAAGAAGAATGCGGCATCAGGATTGGAAGAAGGCTTACTAAGCACCTGAGATATGCAGATGAGCGAATCCTGCTTGCTGAGGTGAGAAGGGCTGAAACGCTGATGAATTTCAAGGGTCGCTACGACAAGTATGGAGTACAATTCAACGTAAAGAAGATCAAACCGCAACGAGGCCCCCAAGTAGCATCAAGGTAAATGAAGAAAAGATAGACATTGTCAAGGATTCCATCTTGCTGGGATCCATAATCAATGCTCAGGGAAGCAGCGGTGCTCAAGAGATCCAAAGACTAGCTGGTGTGAGTAACTCCGCAGCCAAGAGCTCTTTAGAATAATGAAAAGCAAGGATGTGATTTTGGGGACGAAAGTGCACCTGACCCGTCCTACTGTCCATGGCCTCAGGTGCCCGTGAGAGCTGGAACTTGACTAAGGAAGACTGGTGAAGAATGAATGCTTTGGAACTGTGGTGTGGGGGAAGAATACTGGCAGTATCTTGGACTGCTAAAAAGACAAACTATCTTGGAAGAAGTAAGGCCGCAGTGCTCTTTAGGGGAAATGATGTTGAGACGTAGTATCAGGGACATCCGGCTTGTCAGGAGATCCAGTTCTTTAAATTGAGAAGGGTGTGAGTTTTGTGCTTGGCGTATTGGAGGAGCAGCGGAAAGGAGCAAGCCCTTTAAAGAGGTGGATTGCAACAGCGTGCTCAGCTGATTCAGGACAGGCCAGTGCTTCCATTTTTTGCGTATAAAGTCGCTATGGATCAGAACTAAGTCAATGGCACCTGACAACAAAGCTCTATTACAATTTTAGAAGTATTTTTTTAAAAATCAATTTCCCTGTATAACAGTGGTTCTCAACCTTCCTGATGCCTCAACCCTGTAATACAGTTCCTCATGTTGTGGTGACCCCCAACCATGAAACTATTTTCATTGCTACTTCGTAACTGTAAGTTTGCTACTGTTATGCATCTTAATGTAAATTTCTGATTTGCAGGATATATTTTCATTGTTACAAATTGAACATAATTAAAGTATAGTGATCAATCACAAAATAATATGTAATTATATGCAATTATATTGTGTAATATCTATTTTTAATTCCAAATAAATGAAATTTTGTCTTGAGCATGGTGTAGCTTGCGGAGCTGTCTTCACGCAGGGTCCTTCTATGTGGGCGTATCTGCATGTGGGAAGATATGCCTGGAGACAGATAGAGGAGTGATGTTTTAGTTCCTAAGGCCATAGGAAATATGTATTTTCCAATGGTCTTAGGTGACCCCAGGGAAAGGGGCATTCAGCCCCCCAAAGGGTCATGACCCACAGGTTGAGAACCGCTTCTCTATAACCAAAATATCTGGTAATGTTGCTGGTAGAAGTGCAGCTCTATAGAACCCCAAAACTTTCTCACTAATATTTTCATGAATAATATAAATTAAAACCAACTGCATTGGAATCAATTCTCTTAGGATCCAGTACATAGAATTGCTGCACAGTACATTGAACACACAATTCCATAGAATTTCCAAGGCTACATCTTTAGCAAAGTCACACAATTCTTCCATTTATTGGATGGTGGGTTCAAAGTCTTGACCATTCAGTTAGAAGCCCAAAACTGAACCCAATCTATCACCAGAGTCCCTTTATAAAATTAAAAACAAAACCCTCTATCAAGTTGATTCCTTCTCATGGCGACCTTATAGAAGAAGACAGAACTACCTCTGAAGCTTTCTGAGACTGTCATACTTTGAGAGATCAGAAGTCCTCAGCTTTCTTCCTTGCAGTGTCTGGTGGTTTCTGACTGCTGCCTTGTGGAATACAGCCTGACTCATAATGCCATTGCACCTCATTTCCTCCTAGCTCCACAAAGAGGGGTTTGGGCAATGCCAATATTTGTCAAAAGACCTTCAGGTCATGTACTGTTTTCCCATGACTATACTTTTCATACTGACTCCTTTAGTATCTGATATTTCAAAGTATCAGACATAAAATATATTTTTTCTACCAGCCTTACATCTTTTAATCCTTGTAACTACTATTGTGAAAAAATCAGACTTATACCTATCATGTTCATACGTCTCATAATCGTCCTCTAGGACAGGGAAAACTGCCCCTGGGGGGTTCTGAGACAGTAGGAAGTGAACGCCTAGTCTTTCTCCCTTGAGAAGCCTAGTGATTTCAAACTGCTGACCTTGCGGTTAGCAGCCCCAAAGCACAGCCTCTATGCCAACAGGCTTCTCTATTGTGTTACACTTGACTATAGCCGATCCTTGAAACATCTAGGAAAGTGGTAAACCTTGCATTTAGACAAAACTAAAGTTACTGAGAATAAGGCTTAGACTGGAATCACTTGTGAAATGCCAACTTGATCCTCTACTGTGGCCATGTTCATGGCATTTTTCCCAATGAGAAACAGCTTACTCTGATGAGAAATCTCCAACTATGACAAGGGCACACCCATGGTGCCCAGGAGGTTATGAAATTGGAATGATAATGTGTGTAGGAGTATTTAATCTTTTGTTTATCCCTCCAAAAACAATATTCACTCTCTTCTTGAAGTTTAGAACAATATATTGGCTCGTCTGGGTACTAGCATGTCCCTCAATTTATGGATCTGTTTTCTTTTCAGTAAAATATTTTGCTTTCACTTCTAATGGAGGTGAGTACTGCTGCTTCAACAGGACACTGCCAACTACTGCAGATAGCAATTTTTAGCAGACGTAATTGTCATAATATAGAGCTCTCATGGTGATTCCATTCATTGTTAAATACATATAAGATAAAGTAGCGTATTTAATTCCTTAATTTACTTTCATTAAATTAACTGAGGAAACAAATCATCAGAAAATGAAACTTATGTAAAATAAAAATAAAAACCTAAGTGAGCCCATGGAGACATTGGAGATTCTAATCAAGGGCTTGCCTGAAAGAGTTCCTTCATCAAGTGGAACATGGAGATGTTTGTCATGAAAGAGGGAATTAACGGAAGCATAAAGAGAGGTACAACATGAACAGTATTTTACTGGTAATCAACCTTCCTTCTCCCTTGCTGAATGATATGGCCGTATGATTTTTAAGTTGATCAAAGGATGCAGGAAGCCTGCTGTAGCTATCACCACTATCAAATAGAAGAATAGGAAATAGTATGGGAATTCTGAAAAATCAACTAGTGAAGGGGAAAAAAACCTCTTCTTAAGAGCATATCTGTAAAGTAGGGTGACATGACAATTAAGAACGCTTACCTTTTGTAAAGGAACTAGAGGGTTATTATGAGTGGTATGTGCCAGTTTATCACAGCTTTTCCAACAACAAGAGCTTTGTGCTATTTTCTGCTAAATCGATTATAGACGATTAGAAAATTTAAAATATTACAAAGTGGAGATCATCTCAATTCTGGAAGGCCTTCTGAACCTTACAAAAAAAATTAGGTTAGGTTTCAATAAGTAAACGAATCCAGCCGGGGGCTCTGACAATATTTGAATGCAACATTTAGAATGTTCTTAGAAGTAGCACACGCAGTACAAGAAATGAGGCCATTGGGCTAGGCAGAGATGCTGAATGAGAGCAGACAACATTTGTATTCCTTACGGAGGCAACTCTACTTGCCCACAATCGTACAAAATGCTCAAAAGAAAATACTTTTTGGTTTTCTTTTCAATTTAACATAGAATAAATTCTACAGGAACAGAGTGCAGCTCCTAGTTATCAAGTGGGCATTATTAGACCACAGTCTACGATTCCCCCATGCATTTTTAAGACCCATGATAGGAATGGATACAACCTTCACTTTTGATCTGTCAATCTCATTAATGAAGGTTTTGAGTGTTTTGGGAACCATGTGTAGCACTTTCATGTAGAGGACCTATATTATTTTCTCAGTTGAAAGACTATCGATACAATGACTGCCCTCACAATAAATGCTAAGCCATGCCATGTAGTGATGGGCTAAATGCATCATATTGTATGGACATTACTTTCTTCCTCACAGTAGTGGTGTGGTAAGAAACTCAAAGGAGTGACTGAAATATTTACTGGACAGTAAGAAAAGGAGTAAAAACAATAAATAACTGGCCTCAATAAACAGATTTTGCCAAGTTTCATGGAGACTAAGTCTACATTCCTCAACCCAATCCAGGTAGAAAAAAATGAGGTACATCTGTGTATAGCTAATGAGTTATAGTCTATTAATATGACTCTTCTCACCATGGATCCTTTTCTTATATATTAAAGTCTGGACTGTATATATTTGTGGTTGTAGTTCCATTTGGGGACCATTCTATACCATGCTGAGTGGAATTGAGACCTGACTTTAGTGGAGGGTCTGAGCGGCACCACACTCTCTCTTTCCTTGGGGCCATCTTTCAGGCCCCACTGCAGGAGAGCGTGTGGACCAGGCCATACTCCATGCTTCCAACTTGGTGGAGTGTATTCTCAAAGACCCGTTTGAGTTTGGCATAGCATGCTGGTTCTACCACAAATTGCCTCACATGAAGAGGGAGCCCTGACTGATTTCCTGATGGGGATTTTGCAGAAGAAAACCTGCTTTGTCTTTGGGCCTTTTTGGGGTTTCTGACTCTGGACTTTGCCTTTGGCTCGCCTCTGCCTCCTCCTCAGATTTTGGACTCAACAGCACTCACCGCTCCGTGAGACATTTCCTCAAAGTCCCACAGGTTTCTGTGGGATGTTGCAGTGAATCATAGAACCTAAGGATTCAAGGGAATATACTCAAGGAAAAAATGAGAGTAAAATGCAACAAAATAAGAACTTTGACGAGGTGGACATTTGGGACCTTTTCAATCTATCATTCCTTGGAACTAATCTTGTATGAATTCTTACAAAAGAAATATTACTATAACTAGAAACAGAAAATGGGGTAGCTTACCGGAAAGGAAACGGGAATGGAAGTGAGTGGTAAGACCAGAAACAAGATTACTATTTTGTATGTTGTGCATTATGGGGAGGAGAAGGTCACTGTGGGGTTCATTCCCTAGGGAAGACTGCAGGAACTCTTTTCCACTTGGGGGAAAAAATAAAGTTATTTTGGCTGAAACTTGATAGAAACTTGTTCTGAAAATCCTACTTGGGTCATTTGGAGAGAACTTCTCCCCAATGTCCATGCCCCACCCGCAAAATGTGATTGAACATATTTTGAATATATCATGGATGCATTAAACACCCTTTAATGTCCATTCTGTATATTATTCAGGGGCACTGAAAAAACAATTTGTTAGGAGTTGGGCTGCTAACCAGAAAGTCAGCAGATGCACTATCAGCTTCTCCTCAGGAGAAAGAAGAGGCTTTTTTACCATCTTAGAAACCCACAGGGGCATTTCCACTCCTTCCTATAGGGTATCTAGTCAATGGCAGTGAATGAGAATGTTAATTTGGAACTTTCGTCTGCCTAAAGGTTTATAAGATACATTTACTAATCACAGTTTTTGTTCTTATTTATTGCTATAATCTGCAAGAGAATATTACATTTTAAATGCATAGAACTGCAATTGTATAATAATGAGTAGCTCTTGTATCTTAATGAGTATCTGTATATTGGGTAACTGTGAACCAGATGACACTGTCGAGTCAGTTGCCTGATGATGCCAGAGATGGCTGGATTTGTCTAAATACACTAAATGTGAATGTGTGTGTACTCAATGCCTGGAATCCAGCAATAATGAAGAAGAGGATGATTATAAGGAGTCTTAACATAGAAATGATGCAGTCATTACTAATTAATGTTCTGTACCAGAGCTCCAAAGAAACCTTTTCCAGGCAGTCCTTGAGACGTACAGATGAAGTAGATTTCAGCCTTAGAGAACACACGATTACAGTGCCATAATAAACACAATATTTGAGAGGGAGCAGCAAAAACATTTTTAGAGTGTACTCATGCAGACAGTAAGTGAAGTGAATAACTCATCACCATATTCAATTGTCTTAAAGAGATAGCAGAGCTATTGATTTGTGAAGTTATTTGAGCCAAGTGGAAATAGCCTTTTTGGGAACATGCCACAATATGGTTAAGTGCTCACGGGCCCAAATAGGGATTTCTGAGGGATTGACTTAGTTTAGCATGAAACTAGCCAAATTTTGCAAGACTTTCAAAGATGATGAACACCGGGTGTGCAGGCAGTCCCGGTGTGGAGGGTATCCAAAGAGTAGTGTTGATGAGGAAATTGTAGAACTGGGGACAGGTGCTGGGGGATTACCTACAATTTACTTTCCTAATGGAAAGTAAACTGCCCATGGTACACAATGATGCATAAAAGGAAATATATTTCAAAACGGATTCTTTATTCTGAAGGTAAGCCTGACGCTTGAGAAGTTGGGAAATTCCAAACTGAATGAACAGCGAGTTTGAACAAATACTTGTCTTATAGATAATAAAAGTTATGAGAATGAAACACTATGTATTGATAATATATATATATATATAATCATTACTATAATATCCCTAATTACTTTGGTGTTAAAAAGAATTTGTTTCTTTAAAAAATCTGAAAAGGAAAATATTATATTCCAATTAGAAACCACTGGATGAAATATTACTTGGTAAAAATGAATTTGCAGCATTAATCATGGCCCTCAGGGCAATAAACTTGACTGAGGAGGGGGTAACATGGTTACAAGGGCAGTGAAAACTTTAACGTGGCTCTTCTAGCCAAAGGTTTTAACTACCACCACATGGGTCAGGTAAGCAGGTTAAGGGAAAATACTGAGGAATTCACCCTTATGTAACTGTGAACAAAATTCCCTGGAATTCCATCCTGCTGTGTATAAAATGAGCTCTCTGAGAAGCAAGAAGAGAGAATGCATGGCCAGCAAGAGTCAGGAGTGGAGGACATCCTTTAGACCCAGGCTACTTTCCCAGTAAACCTCTCCCATCCAGAAGCTAGTTGTAACATCTGAAGAGCAGCAGCAGAACCAGGAGTCAGAGCCCAGGATCGGGCGGACTTTCCAGCCCACAGAACAAAGAAGCTCAGTGCTTTGGGGCTGTAGTCTGGCTTGTGGAGCCGGGAGCCTCTGGGCACTTAAGTGTGGAAGTTTGGCTTGCTGACCCATGGAGCTTGAGCTGAATTCTTTCCATTTGAGGCAGCCAAAGGAATGGTATGCCCTGAGGGGATTTCTTAAAAGACATGAAATAACTTTGTAAAATGTCTTGATAAAAAACTCCTAGGGACAAGGGAATAAGAGTGGTTCAAAACCAGTGGAGGGAGGGATGGGGGGACTGGTAGGGAGTGACCAAGGGCAAGGTAACTGAGAGGAATTACTGAAACCAGAATGAAGGCTGAACATGGTAGTGGGACAGGAGGAAAGCATAAGGAAATAGAGGAAATGAGTAGGAGGCAAAGGGCAGACATAGACGCTTAAATACAGACATGTACATATGTAAATATATTTGTGATTGTGGGGGAAATAGACCTATGTGCATATATTTATAGTGTATTAGTAGGGTAGCGGATGGACATTGGGCTTCTTCACGCACATTCCCTCAATACAAGAGCACCCTGCTCAGCTAAACGGTCATTTCATGATACCCACATTCCAGATATGATTACTGATGTGCAAAAGCAAACGTGGTGAAGAAAGCTGTTGGTGCCTGGCTATCAAAAGATATAGCATCTGGGGTTTTAAAGGCTTGAAGGCAAACAAGTGACCATCTAGCTCGGAAGCAACAAAGCCCACAGAAAAGTAGCACATAAGCTTATGTGAACACAAGATGTTGAAGGAATCAGGTAGCAGACACTAAAGAACAAAAACCATCAATGTGTGATCACCTTCCCCACATAAATGATGAAGACAAATGTGTGCATAAGTAAGTGTTGTGACGAAGGCTGATGGTGCCCGGCTATTGAGAGATATAGCATCTGAGGACTTAAAGGCTTGAAAGTAAACAAACAGTCATCTAGCCCAGAAGCAACAAACCCCACATGGAAGCAGCACACCAGCATGTGTGATCATGAAGGACTGAGGGGATCAGGTTTCCAGCAACGAAGGTGGGGGTAGGGTGGAAACATATCATCAGAATGAGAGTAGCGCATGATGGGGACCCAATGCCCATCTGCAGACAACTGAACATCCCTTGCAGAGGGGTGGTGGGGAGGAGATGAGTCACTCAGGGTTCAGTGTAGCAACAATGAAACTCACAACCTTCCTCTAGTTCTTAAACACTTCCTCCCCCCAAATATCATGATACCAATTCTACCTTGCAAACCTGGTTAGACCAGAGTATGCACAGTGGTACAGATGAAAATTGAAAACACAGGGAATCTAGGACAGATAAACCCCTCATGACCAACGGTGAGAGTGGCGACACCAGGAGGGAAGGGGGAGTAGAAAGGGGGAACTGATCACAGGGATCTACATAAAACCTCCTCTCTGGGGGATGGGCAACAGATAAGTGGGTGAAGGGAGACGCCTGGCAGTGTAAGATAAGATAAAATAATAATTTATAAATTATTAAGGGTTCATGAGGGAGGGGGGAACAGGGAGGGAGGGGGAGGGAAAAAAGGAAAATGAGGAGCTGATTCCAGGAACCCAAGCAGAAGGTGAATTTTGAGAATGATGATGGCAATGAATGTATAATATAAGTGTGCTTTATACAATTGATGTATGTGTGGATTGTGATAAGAGTCGTATGAGCCCAAATGAAATGATTTCATAAAAAAAATTAAAAGCCAAAAACAAACTCAACAATATTTCTTCCTAAATTGTTTCTGCCAATTGTATTTGTTGTTTGAATTTTTTAATTTAATGAAATATCCCTTGTATTAATAAAATAATTAATAAAATAAATAAGTAATTAAAAACTCAGCCCTGAGCATCTCTCACTGGTAATATGGCTTGTTAACTTCCTTAGTAAATCCTTTAATCATTAATTATTCCCTTTGAGTTTGGTGTAGCCATTACAATGGCTATTAGAGCCCGAGTAGTAAAATAGAAAACATGGATTAAGACATCACAAATGTGATTGATGATTAGACTAATTAGATATGCATTTAAATACATTCATTGTACTCATTTTCTGGAAAAATACACTTATTAATAGATGTAGGGGTAAAAAGAAAATGAAATCTGTAAAAGACTATTAAAAGATATAATGAAGAGAAGTATGTATTCATAGTCTTACAAGCATCTCGCTGAGTTATATATATTTGAATGGCTATCCACAAAGAGTAGCAAACAGTTCTTGCACTATTTGGCTAATCAAAGGGTTGGAGTTTTCAAGCCATTGAAAGACGCCTAAGAAAATGAGAATGGAAATTTGCTTCCAAAATAAGCTCTTTAGACTGCAGTGCAACTCTGATGTCAAAACATAGAGCAACCAGACCTTGGAATCAACTCCGTGGCAAGTTAGTAACATACTAGAAATTTACATGACCAGAAATTAGTTAGCTGACAAGATGTAAAAAGGAATTATTTGTATATATGCCAAAGAGCATACCCCACTGGCCTTGAGGCGTTGGAAAATCTTTGCCAATGAAGCAGAAATGTGTTCCATCGACTTGGCAGAGGTAGCCAGGCAAGCATTTCTTCCAAGTGTCTGCTGGGTGAGCTGAAAGTGTTATGTGTTAATAGTCAAGTGCTTACTTGGTTGTCCTATCCAGGAACTCCATGGGTAAATAGAATATCAGAGAATATATTCACAATCCAGAAGTGTGTTGTTTTCCTGTTAGGGCCATCGAGTCCGTTTCAACTAATAAATACCCTGTGTATAACAGAAAAGGACACTCACCTGTCCTATGCCACTTGCACAACTGTTGTTTTGGGTGAGCCTATTTCTTCAGCCACTGCATCAATTCATGTCACTGAGAGCCGTCTTCTTTTTCACCGACCTTCTATTTATCAAGTATGATGTTTTGTTTCCAAGGACCTGTCTCTCCTGATAACATGCCCAAAATACATGAGATAAAGTCTCATCATCTTTGCTTCTAAGGAGAATTTTGTCTGTACTTCTAAGAAAAATCCCTTTGCTCCTCTGGAAGTCCTTGGAACTTTAAATATTCTTTGCCAGCACCATAGCTCAAACACATCAATTCTTTATTCTTTTTATTCAATATCCAAATTTAATATAAATAATTGTGGATTGAAAATGCCATACTTGGGTCAGGTTCATCTTTGTCTTCAAAGAGACATCCTTGATCTTCAGCACCTTAAAGCGCTCTTGTTCAGCAGGTGTTCTCAATAAAATACATTGCATGATCTTTGGACGGTTACTTCCATGAGCATTGATTGTGGATGCAAGCAAGATGAAATCCTTGAAAACTTCAATCTTTTCTCTGTTTAGAATGAAGCTTTTTTTAAATTAAAATATTATTTTATCGGGGTCTCTTATAGCTCTTATAACAATCCATACATCAATTGTCTGTAGCATATTTGTACGTATCTTGCTATCATTATTTTCTAAACATTTACTTTCTATTAAGTCCTTGGTAGCAACTCCTCCTTTTTTCCTTACCCCCACCCTCCTGACCCTTTGATGAATTATTATTTTCATATCTTGCACCAATTGCTGTCTACCTAGCATTAAGCTTTCTATTGGTTCAGTTGTGAGTATTTGGGTTTTCTTTAGCTTAACTTTCAATCCATATTCAACACTGCAGTTCTGACATCAGGAAATGTTTCAAGTTTTCAAACCTTCAGCAATAAGGTTTTGTTAGCTGGATATCACAGATTTTTTAGTCAGCCTTCCTCCAACTGTGGTGTCAAAGTCTTCTATAATCCAGGTTTCTACTTTACTTCTTCAGAGTACTGAGTAAGTATCATGAAAAATATAACTCTGGCACACACCTTTCCTGACTTTAAATTGTGCAATATTTCATTTATCCTAAAAATAATCTCTTTTTCCATGTACAGATTCTGCTTGAGCAGAGTGCTTTGGAATTCCCCTTCTTCTTAATGCTGCTGGTAATTTGCTATGATCCACGTGATCTAGTACCTTTGCATCGTCAATAAGACAGAAGTAAATATCTTTCTGGGATTCTTTGCTTTAAGGCAAGAACCATCTGAAGATAACAATGATTTCCCTCTTCCCATATACTCTTCTTCATTAAGACCTGGTTTATGTTCATACCCAATCCCCAGAGATTATTGAAAATGTGACTGTGAGTTTACCTTCTTGCATCTCTTGTTTCTAAAATGTGCTGACACATCGATAAATGTTGTGTCAAGATAGCATCTGGTTATGCGAATTGCTTTTGTTAATATTCCTGTATGAGTCATGCCCATCCAGGGAAAGATGCAGCTTAGCAAACACTGCTAGAACGGCTTCATCATAAATGTAGCTTTAAAAGAAGGTGCGCAACGCAAGGGTTTGCTTTTCTGCGTTGCCCAGTATGTGCCCTCTACAGCCTGCTTCCTGCCTCAGAGAGCCTTGAATACAGGAAGTCCACTCAATGAACTGCTATTTTGCTGTGTGCTCTAGTAGCTGCTTGGTCTTATCTGTTTTGTGTTCTTTAAGTCTAAGCAAATGGGTGTTGACAACACATTCTTCTTACAAGTATTTTCAATAATTCTGAATTCAGGAAATGCTGCTATCTTCATGTCTGAAGAATTAATGAATTAATGCCATCTTGGAGAATAGAAGCAACAAAGAGGGAGTGAAGAGTTGTTCATTTAAAAGCTTCCATGTAGAAAATGGAGATGACTTTTGGAATAGAACACAGTAGAAAATAAACGTAATTTTATGTTAGACTTTTTGGTTTGAATACAAGCTTCCAGATAGACCAATTCTTTTTTATTTTGAGTAATTTATTTAACTGAAGTTTTCCTCATTCCCTCAATTGTAAAATGGGTCTAATGTGGATCCCCACAAGTTTGATGCTCTTATAAAATAAAATATACAACAATCAAACAATAAAGTGGATGCTCGGGAAATATGAATATGTGCTACCTTTATTGCTTGCTTAGAATTGATGCAGTTGACAAAACATTTAGGGGCCTGTATTAGGCTGAGTGCTATAGAGAAATAAAACCAGTGACACTGATATATGTGTAAGAAAGAACTTGAAAACAAAAACATAATTTTATATTGAGGAAGCATCCCAGCCCAGTCCAGCTCAGGTCCGTGGGTCACATGGTAGGTAGAGGCTCTCAGATTCACACAGCTGCTGGTCCAACAGCAGGAATGCAAAGTAGAAATCTGGGAGACCACAGGCTAGTGAGTGCAGAGTTGCATGGATCCAAAGCCTATAAGAACATGGAGAGTTGCTGATAATTCTAAGGTCAGTGAGCCACATGAGCCACTGGCTCAAAATGTGAGACACAGGACACAGTTCTGCAGGAAGCAAATGGCAAGAGTGAGAGTTTTCTACATCACTCATGAAAAGGTCATACCCCCAAGGAGAAGTTAGAGGTTGAACTGATTGATAGGCTGTACTCCACTGATATCTTTTTTTTTTAAATATAGTCTTAAAGATGTCCCGCAGGCCCCCCCAAAACACACACACACACACACATACACATACAGTTTGTCTGGTTCAGACCTTCTACTAAGGTAGAGTCTAAAGATGCCTCTCTACCAATGTCAAGTCTTAATGCCACCCTAATCTTGTCCATCAGTAGAGGATGCCCTCCAAAATAGGATTCTCACTACAGGCATAGCTTATAGCCATAGAATTATAATATACCACATAAGGAAATATGCCTAGAAGGACCATATTAATTGAGTAAAAGTCAAACCTAACCGCAGAAGTGAGAGGTTACAATTTCCACCACACTATTTGTTAAACACGAACCACTTGGTATACCCCACACAAAGTACACAAGTGCATGGATAAAAGGAGGAGGGGATTATTTTATTCTGCCTTAATTATCTAGTGCTGTTTTAACAGATATACCACAAATGGATATTATTAACTGATGTATTCTCTTGCAGTTTAGGAAATTATAATCATAATTCTGAATACTAGATATAGAGAAAGATCATCTCTCTTTATAAATTGTAGGGGAAGATTCTGGTTTTTGTTAAATAACCATGCACCCAGTGTCCTCTGGAGAGCTCGGTGTGTCTTGGCTTCAATTTCCTCCTTATTCTTGAAAGCGAACTCACTGCCATCCCATCCAGGCTCACTCAGAGAGACCCGCTCTGGTTTTCATGACTGTAACTGGTTATGGGGGTCAAAGGACTCCTTTCTCCCGTGGAGCTGTGGGTGGTTTAGAACTACTGACCCTCTGGACTGTGGCCCATCATTTAGCCACTATGCGGCCAGATCCTTTGGTTCTAGGAGGTTCTAAACTATAAGATTGCTTGATTTATTTTGCAAGTGCCATGCCACTGAGAATCTCGGGGAAGCCAAGTTCACAAATGTTTTGAGAGAACAGTTCACTCTTTAAATTCTACCCCTTTTCCCCACAAAATCCATGCCCTTTCCATATGTAAAATTAATCACTCCCTAATATCCTCCTCAAAGTTTAAATCAAATCCTTCCTCCGCACTGCTAATGGAGACAAAGGATTGTAGTCATCAATGGACTGCAACTCAATAGACATAAAATCAAATCCTCAGAACTGGACCAATACGAATTGCAAATGATGTAAAGATTTTGTCTTGCTTGTTTCACAATCACTGCTCATAGAGCCAGCAGTCAAGAGACCAAACAACACATTTCATTGGGTAAATCCGCCACACAAGACTTCTTTTGAGTATTGAAAAGCAAGCATGTTGTTTTGAGGATTAAAGTGCACTGGACCCAAGCCATGGCATCTTCAATTGCCACCTATGCATGTCAAGATTGGAAGTTGAATAAGAAAGACAGAAGAAGAATCAGCATATTTGAATTATGGACCCGGTGAAGAATATTGAAAGTACTGTGGACTTCGAAAAGAACCACAAAACCCTGTCTTGGAAGGAGATCCACAAATTTCTGAGGAAGTAAGGATAGTGAAATGTCATCTCACGTACTCTGGACATGTTACTGGGAAAGACCATACCCTGGAAAAGGACATCATGCTTGATAAAAAAAGAGAGACAGCAAAAAAGAGGAAGACTTTTGACAAGATGTTTTAACACAGCAACAATGAGGTCCAACCGAAGAGCAATTGAGAGGATTTTGCACATTGTCTTACAGACCTGACTCCAGGACTCCTAACAAAAACAAGCAAGTGCAAAACCCAGTAGAAAAATGTCCATCTTTTCTCATGGCTTGAAAATAAACAATGGGTGTTGATCATTCTAGGACAAGATCTGCCACCTCACCTTGGGATGTTCCCATTCTCCTTGTCCTACTGACGGGTGACCACCTCCCTTGACCCTCAGAAGCCCTTTTCTTTCCTTGGCGAGCATGGCAGTTTTGTTCCCCTCCACATTGGGCAACAGAACTGGTCCCATATTTCTGGCACTTGTGAACTCTGAAATCCAGTTGATTAAGATAGATTCTTCGAAACCTAGGAAGCCATAGCCTAATCTATTAAAATGTCAACGGGCCATAACCCTACTTTTGAGATTGTGGCAGCTATACTTCCCATGGTTCATGTCTCTTCAGCTTCTACTTACTGCTTCCTTTATCTTTCTATCCCAGAACTCCTGAGCCAGTCTGCCCAGAAAGCACTTGTTGCACAGCTCGTTAGCTCTACCAATAAGTGCCCAGAGGCACCACTCCACCAGCAAGTGTCTGTCCAATGGTATTCAGTTCTCTCACTCCTGGATCAAGAAATCGCCCTGAATTGACAAGAGCCTGAAGCATACCAGTCTGTCAGGAAATGTCCTGCCCCAACGTATTTACCTCCTTTTTATTGCTGTTCACTGCTTACATCATCCATGACGTTATAGTTTTCCTTACTCCCATCTGAGCCCTCATTGGAATTGCTTTATTTCCAAAATTACTCCTATAGTTTTCTCAAGCCAATCTAGGCTTTTAATTTTAGGAATCTTAAACCTATTCTAGCCTCTACTCGTTAACAAATTTTGAAATCATTTCCACATTTTATGTATCAGTTGAAGCATCACTTCATTTCTGACAAATTCTTAGTTACTACATCAAACCTTCTTAAAATGTGGGTCATGATCCCAGATGAGGCTACCTAACTGAAGAAGAGATTGCAAAAGAAAAAAAGCAGCATAAAAATATTTATGAATGATTAGTAACCAAATAATAATTCAAAATCAAATATGTGATGAATTTAAGGAGTTTCTGGAAGTTCTTGTCTGTATTGCAAATAAGAAATAGATCGATATACATATATTTATTTATATGTTAAGTATCAAGGTAGCAGATGGGCATTGGGCCTCTACTCAAGTACTCCTTCAATGAGAGAACACTTTGTTCTAATAATCTGGCAATCTGTGATGCTCACCTTCCCGACACAATTGCTGAAGACAAAATGAGTGCATAAGCAAATGTGGTAAAGAAAGCTGATTGTGCCCGACTATAAAAAGATATAGCATTTGGGGTATTAAAGGCTTCAAGACAAACAAGTGTCCATCTAGCTCAGAAGCAGCACAGTCCACATGGAAGAAGCACACCAACCTGTGAGTTCAAGAAGTGTTGATGGGAGCAGGTATCAGGCATCAAAAACCCAGAACAAAAAGTCATATCAATGTGAATGACGGGAGTGCAGAATGGAGACCAAAGCCCATCTATAGACAATTGGACATTCCCTTACAGAAGGGTCACAAAGAAAAGACAAGCCAGGCAGGATGCAATATAGCACCGATAAAACATACAACTCTCCTCTAGTTATTTAATGCTTCTTCTCCCTGTCATGATTCTAATTCTACCTTACAAACCTGGCTAGACCACAGCAGGCACATGGGTACATATAAGAGCTGGAAACACAGGGAATCCAGGGACAGATAAACCTCTCAGGACCAATAATGAGAGTAGTGATACTAGGATGGTAAAGGGAAGGTGGAAAAGAAAAGGGGAACTAATCAAAATGCTCTACATATAACCACCTCTGGGGGGATGGACAACAGAAAAGTGGGTGAAGGGAGGCATCATTCAGTGTAAGACATGAAAAAGCAATAATCATCTATAAATTATCATTGGTTGGTGAGGGAGGGAGGATGAGGTAGGTATGAGTTGATTCCAAGGGCCCAAGTAGAAGAAAATGTTTTGAA
The DNA here is from genome assembly GCF_050624435.1 of Tenrec ecaudatus. Lineage (NCBI taxonomy): Eukaryota > Metazoa > Chordata > Mammalia > Afrosoricida > Tenrecidae > Tenrec > Tenrec ecaudatus. The sequence goes on from NC_134540.1 coordinate 29,063,575, forward strand.
AAAATGATGGTCCAAAATGTACAGATGTGCTTGACACAATGTATGTATGAGTGTATTGTGATAAGAACTGTATGAGCCCTCAAAAAGTAATTTTAAAAAGAAAATGGGAAAAATTAATGAACGATAATATAGAGCTGTTGTAACAGAATAAAACAGGTAGATAGTTTTAATAAACAGTATTTATCCATAAGTCCAGAAATTTGAATTCAATGTGCATTGTCTTAAAGAAACCCTGGTGATGTACTGGATGTACAAGTAAAGGTTTAGATGACAAGATCAGCACTTCAAACACACCAGAACTCCATAGGAAAATACTGAGGCTTCTGCTCCCAGGAAGAATTACAGCCTCCAAAATCCACCGATGCAATTTTCTGTGTGATAGAATTGCTATGAGTAAGGATAAAATTGATGGGAAAGAGGCTACTGTTTTTTGTGTTTGTTTTGTTTTTCACTGAGAAAGGCATTATTTCATGCTTAGCTGTAAAGGCAAGTCCTTGAATGTTGTCAGCATCTGTTGGCCTGGTGCCCCTTGGAAATCTTCAGGTGGCTTGGCATCACGGGTTCCTTGGCCTGGGCAGCTTGTAGTGAAGGTCACAGTGATTCTAAGGTACCCTGATATAGGCCCATAGCTCTTTGAGACCATTTCCTTTTGAACTGAGTAGAATTGTTATGAGTAACATGACAGATTTTACGTCAACTTTCATCTGTGTGAAAGTATAGAGTCCAGCCTATCAATAAGAGAGCCACTGGGAATTCTACTTCTTGCCTTTTGGTTTCCACCTTACTGGGACTCTGTGTCTGCTGCCACTAGGGATGGCCCCATGTGAGCTGATGGATGGGAGAGCTGTCAGTCCCCTACCATGTTGCCACAAATATTGTAGCCACATGATCATACACCCACCAGCCTGTGATATCCCTGCTCCCTGTCCAAATTTTCTGCATCATTAGCTACAGGAGTCTGAAGAGGACTCCGGCTAGCATCTGATTCATGGACTTAAGTTGAACTTGACTAGGATGCCTTCTTGATGTAAAATTCTTTTGTGTACAAAAATGGAAAAGCCACCCCACCAAAAAAAGAATAGATTTGTGCTGTGGGGAGCAGACCTTACCTAGCATGCATTTTCCCACTAGACAAGCATCTAGCCACTTGCTCTGAGTTAGTGCATGCAGTGACATCGCCTGGGAAGATTCTCTCTGGGAGCAGTGAACTTTTTTTGTAAAAGGATTTCCACTCAAACCTCTCTTTTTTGATGGCTGATTTAAGAGAACAGCATGAACTGTAGAATTTTGTTTCATACTCTGGAGAAATGGGGCAGAAACTGTTATAATGTTGAGCACAGCTTAAAGAACGGTGCTATGGGAAAATCTCAAGTGTACTAGTGATTTTCCTGTTTCAAAAAAGATAAAACGTTGATTGTTATTGACGTCTGTCAATTTTCCAAATGGATGAAAATGTCAACTTGTAGTGCATTTGGAGTTCATTCCACCAGCTCAGACAGTTAATCATGATTTATATTTAGAGGTTCTGAAAAGATTGCATAACAGTGTGGGAGGGGAGGACTGATTTTTGGTGGAGGGGAGAACTGGTTTTGCCACCAAGAAAATGCACCTGCTCATGCAGCCATCTCAGTGTGTCAGTTTTTGGCAAAAAAAAACAACAAAACATGTCTCTCTGGCCTCTTTTTGTTTCAATGAATGCAGAGTCATATGAAAGGATAGTGATTTTATGACATAGAAGAGGAGAAGAAAATAATGATGGAGGTGTTTTCAGCCTTCCAAAGAGATGAGTTCGAAACACATGTTTTCAAGAATGGAATCGCAGATTTGACAAATGCATTAATTGTAATGGAGAGTCCCTTGAAGGTGATGACTTTTATTAAATACATAGATTTTGGGAAAAAAAATTTTTGGAGGGGGTGCCCTCTCATATAGAAGTATTACTGGTTTTGATTCTCTAGGCAACAAAGGCTAGCCAACTGTGTCAGCAAAGGTCATTCCATATAAGAAAGCTTCTGATTTAAAGTGGAGTCTAATGTATAGACTTGAGTCCTGTTGATATCACAGTTGAGTGCTTCATTGCCAATGGAAAGGCACCAAAGTCCAGTGGTTTGAACCCACCGCGTGCTCTACAAGAGGGAAATGAGTCCATTTGCTTCCATAATATCATAGCCTGGAAACCCCAATGGGGTAGTTCCACGCTTCTTTAAAAGGTTATTGTGGGTTACTATAAGACTGCATAGGGTTACAATGCATGAGAATTGACTCAATGCAAGGGGCGTGGCCAGCATTTTATCTTTCCCTCTCACATTCTATAAACAAAAAGAAATGAAATAGCAACTTAAGCATTTTCCTGGGAAATCTTCTTAGGCAGTTCATTCATTTAGAGTTAAGTATGCACATTTTCTGCTTTCCACATAATTATGGAACACAATGTTGCTAGGTTTTCTGAAACTACATAACAAGGGATTCACCCCTACATTCTACAGTTTTCAATATGTTTTTATGTCTTTCAAGTACTTACCAATTTTATCCTAAAAGTCCAAATTTCTACTTACAGCCTGGTCAAAGTAATTTAGCCTGTTATTAATACTAATTTCAAGTGGATTAGGCTCCATCTACTAATTCATCCCATAACTATTAGATAGTTACTCTTATATTTAAAGTTTGAGAGCTAAATATAATCTGCATTTATTATTGCTCAGTAGGTCAAGAACATGGGAATGATCTAGCTCTAGCTTTTTATTTATTTACTCTAAGTTGTCATCAAGTATTGTCTGGGGAGGAGCCATTTCAAACAAAGCTCAATTGACATGTGCATTCATTTTTAAGCTCATGCATGTTTTTGTTTAGTTTTTCAAACCCATTTGTGATGATGTACTGTTATGAATATACAACTTTCTGATTCTGGGGATTAGACAATACCCGGTCAATGATAGGTAGCTCAGATCACATTGTGACTTGGTGGCTTATGAGGAGGTGTTTATTTGCTAATTAAGGCCCAGTAAATAAGCCAAAATTCTTTTTAAAAAATGAAGGAGTAGTTATCTGCAGAAAATTGAAGGATTTGCTCAAAAGTCATAAGCTTCTGAGCAGTGATTGAACAATAACTCCAGAGTGCACCTCTATCTGCCATTGACACTTCAGTCACCACTGGATCTGGTAGACCCTGTGGTCCAGTGACAGAGTGGCTTGCATGGTAGCGTGAATCTGTTCAGAGCCTTCTCTTACTCTTGCCACATTTAGAATGGACAGGTTTTCAATTCACTTGAGCAGGCCAGAGAAGTGAGACTGGATGAGATTTACATTGCCTCCAAAATCCAAGGGGTCTACTGGGTAGTGGTCATCTTTGTTAGCTTAGGAGACATCAAATACAAATAAATCTTTCTGTTAGTAGAAATATCTTGACACACAGGAAAGGTAGAAATTTCACAGAATTGGAAGGGACCTGAATTTTTGTTGGGTTAATTTTCTACCCTCTAGCATGCATATGCTTGCCCATGCGTCTTTACTCAGACTAATCAGCATCATGTCTAAATACAATGGACCAGTGTGTCATTTTGGGAAAGGGAAAGATGATCAAAGTCCCTGTCGATTAAATTATGATATAATGCTGGAGAGTTGATAGACCTCTGGCGTAGGGTGATGAAATTTCTTTTTGTGCTTGCCATCTAAAGACAAACTATTTCTGGTGATTCTTTAAAACTGGAATTAAGATAAAGGTATTGACCATATCTCCCATGGATGCACACCAGGTACAAGGCGACCTACAAGCCGTGGCGCACTTGTGACACAGTAGCTATCATCAGAGTTATTACCTGGTTTTACATGCAAAGAAAGTTATATCAAGAAAATGGTTTACACAGTTGTGGACTTATGCAGGTACCAGTCTAGACTGGTAAAATGGCAAGAGGTCAGCTGTTAGATTGGAGACTTATCCTAACTCTCAGAGGTGTGACAGACAGACTGGTTACTTCAGAGGTGATGGATCAAAGGTCATCAAGTCAGACTTTTAGTTTCAGAGACAAATGAATCCACAGTAGGAAAGTCAGATGGAAAGTCAACGACGATTCCCAGGGTCAGAAAGCAACATGGAATGCTGTTAGTTCAAGTACAAAGAACTGGAGGCTGATGAGCCAGATACATAACTCGTCCATAGCAAAATCATGTAAGATTTCCAAACTTATAGTGGAAGCAAGTCACAGTCCAGAGGCAATTAATTGCATCTGTCAATTGATACACCAATAGACAAGACTTGGATGACTACAGGGAATCTCTCTGGAAATAGAAGTGGGTGAGAATAGAGATAGGAGGTAGATGGGTTGAAGGGAGAGTCAGGAGGGATTGGGGGATGAAGAAAAATAACCACATATATGGAAGATTTCACAGGATTGTTGTTGATTTCATTTCTTGAGATGGGTTCTATAAATAAATAAGAATATGTATGTATAAGTATAATAAATATATTATATATATCAAATGTTTCTTTAAAAATTAAAAAGAACGACAACATATTCCTCCAGTGACTTGAGTGCCTTTAAAAAATGTTACCTAAATAGTGATTTGAGGACCTTAAAAAAAAGTGTGGAGGAAGTGAAATTTAAATGGACTTTGAGTCTTTAGAGACAAACAAGTTCATCTTATAACAAAGGGGAATAAAAGAAATAAAAACTTAAATATTAATGAGATTTAAAATAATAAATCTATTAATGGCAAAATTTTCACCAAATTGTTCCCTTTGGCAAATTTATATTTCAATGGGGCTTTCATGAGAAGATCAGTTTATTTTAAAATTTATTTTATGATAATAGAATTACAGCTGAAAATAATTTTATAATTGCAAACCTCTTTATAAATCATCTTGATTTATATCAAGGACTAAATTTCTCAGAAAAGTTTAAGAAATCTGAATAACAGCCCTATTTTATTAGACTACCTCTTAAAAGAATGGATCACATCAATTTGTATTCCTTGGAAATAAAGACCTTGTATTATATGTATCTTTCTGATGTACAATTGTAGAGTTTATTTTGCTTAAACAGAAAAAAAATTTTTAAAGCAAACCAAGAAACATTCGTAGGCACCTAGTTTGTGATTCTAAAATGTAAGATTCATCCACACTAATATTTCAAATGTTTTCTACTCTAATATAGAAAATTAAAATATACTTGTAGTGATACAAGTATATAGTAACATTTTTAGAATAATTAGGAAAACTGATTACAATATATATGTGTTAATATTTATGTGAGAACTTTATGGAAGATTCAAAATTTTTATTTGTAATGCTCTTATTGACCCATCAAAATCCATCAAAACTAAAGACCAAACTATAGCTATTCATATAATTATTTTATGGCATATATTATTAATGGTCTTCACCCTATTGTGTTAACTAGAATATGATATCACATATTTATTAATGCCTATACTAGTATCTTCTCCATATTAGTATATGCAGCCTTAAACAAGGATCCCTTGTGGCAGATTGGTCTGCTAATCACAACGTCAGCAATTCAAAGTCACCAGCTGATCCAAGCCACTAGCTGCTCTATGGCAGCTGGATGAAGTTTTCTACTCCTGTAACGATTTAGAGCCTAAAAAATCCCTGGGGGCAATGCTACTCTGTCTGTCGGGTTGCTATGAGCTATAGCCAACTCAACAATGTTGAGGTTTTTTGCAGGGTTTTTTGTTTTGTTTCGCCATGGGGCTTTGAAAAAGATCTCTTGCTTTTCCAATCATTTTCTGTACAAAGTATGCATCTGGGTGAGTGGTTGCTGGGTTAAGAGGTTGCATAGATTACTAGATCGAGCTGCATTTTACATTCAAATTAATGTCACAACTGTAACAAATTGGAAAGCGTAGCTATTGTCTAACAATGGAGGGCCAAGGTTGCCAAATTAGCTAGCATTAGCAAGTAGACCTTTTGGCAGGAACAGAACGCTTTGTACTTGGAGCTGGGCATTCTGCAAGATGTGTCAACTTGAATCTGCCACTGTTCTCATTATCTCATTTGTCTTATTTAGGCTAAATTGGCAGTTATGTCTTCATGGCAAATGTTTGTTTTTACAAATGAGCAATGAAGCAGAATCTTGGAAATACAAGAGGAAAACAACTTTACTGTAAGTTTTTAAGAATGTTTTAGAGGTGGATCATTGATCTTTTCAGAAACAGACAAAGTTGTCCTCTTTCCTTCTTTACCTGGATTCAAATTGTAAATTTGTGTATATTAGGACATCTAATTCAGGAATGAGACTCATTCAAGTCAATTGGGCAAAAATTCAGTGTCGACAATGTGAGAGATGTGATTCACAAAGGATAAGTGAGAAGTGATTTTAACACATTTTGTTGTTGCTAACATTTCAATTTAAACCGTTGTGATTTTGGTTAAAACCATCTACCTTAAGCACCTTTTCTATATTTATGCACTTACTCCAATCCACACATGATATATCACTATGACATTACCAGCTGGTCAATGATAAATTTGACAAGCTTCTTTTAGCCTGTGGATAAGACATTTTAGATATGATGTAATTGAAAGCTCTCATCTCCTTGTCACGGTGACACAAATAAAGACCTTTGAATACCTCAAAATAGTCATGGATTAGTACTATGATGTAATTTATTTTTATGAAAGTGATGTTTAATACTTTGTGAATATTATATCAGAAATCTTGTTCATAATACAAGATAATTCAATATGGAATTCCCAGGGGAAAAAGCACCAGTTTCATGGTTAATTATGCTAAAAAGCCAAATTCCAAAATAAGAAATAATATCTGCCACAATAAAATATTAATTTTTGCTTAGAAATCTCTAATGCTGTAATCTCATTTTCACTCATGTTTAATATAATGAGTTCACAGTCACCAACTAACTGTGGTCATTAGAAAGGTCTCGTCAGTTAAAATCTTTTGAATTCATGAATTTTGTACCCTGAAATAAATATCCGCTTAAATTTACAGACAAATAAAAAACTCTTATGAAATAAAAGCAAATAACATTTTTACTAAAATGAGTTAAAAGTCAAAATATTTCCCTTATAAGCAAAGCAGAAATACTCTTAAATGAATTGACATATATTTTCTTTTTATGAGATTTTTACAGTGTGTTAAGAAATTTCACACTGAAAAATATAAAATGATATTTAATAAGATTCCATTGATTTTGTCACATTTCTTTCAATTTTGTTTTTATACATGTATAAAGATGAAAATGCCATTTACTTCAATGTCAGTGATGTTAACAATAGTACTCCTATAGATTATAGATATTGCAAGTAGGAAAAACTAGTAAATTAAATCTTAGTCTCTGTGGGTAATATACTGGACCTTTTATTTAATTATGCAGAAAAATACATTTCTAAATACATGAAAAATAAACCATCTGCAATTTTATTTATACATATATTATTAACTGAATATTTTCTAATTAACTTGAAATGTGTCTAATTTTATCATTTATTTCAAGAAAAGATGAGTAAAATTCTTGGTTTTACTGTGTCCATTTTAGTTTCTTTTTTCTTTATAGCTAAAAGAAAATAGATTATATTCTCATTCTAAAAAGCCATCCTTATTGAAGTCTGATCAAAACCTGTGGATGAATATTGACTGCTGTGTTGGAAATTGCTGTGTAACTTTTAGGCAAGAATGTGTGACTTCCTTATTGACACCATGCAATATGTCTGCTATAGACCCATATGGGCCTACACATTCAAATAAAGGCTACTCTTAGATAGCTATTTTATTATTCGCACAACAAAAGAGAAAATTTTCTTCTGAAAATGTGGCCTGCACTACATCAGCTAAAGAAAACTATCAACATTGATCAAAGATACATTGACAACTTATGAATAAGCAAGAATTACTGCAACAAAATTCATGACGTGAACATAAATTTCTAAATAAAGTAAAATTATGCTTTCCAAAATCGAATCCACTTCTAATAAACTAAGTAAATCACTATTTATAAAAATAGATGCAAACATCCATGTACTTTAATGTGGTGATTAGAGATCATGAATCAATTCTTCCAAATAACTGTAATGGTTAGAGCGATTAAACGTCGCAATTTTTAGGAGGATGAATATGCCATTGATAAATGTAATTTCTTTGAACTCTGAACAAATTGAGAGTACAAAGGTAGCAACAAATGGAACCATTGTATATCGGAAGTTGCATAGCATTCAGAAGGTGTCAGGAATTTGTACAAATTGAGGAATAGTGTAGGAATTCACCACACATAAATTCAGATTATAGAAAAGAACACATCATTAGAAAAATATTAATTAGAAAATTTTAAGACATATAGAGAAGTAAGTTACTATTAGAAACACTTTCAAATGTTTCCTGTGAGATTTTATAGCAACTAGATCAATAAGGGAAAGAAGTTTATATTATTTGTCCAGTTCATAAAAAATACAAAGGAGAAAACTTAATTTAAAATGGATTCAATTCATAGTTCCTCAAAATCACAGGCCTAAGAGAAGTAATCTTCTGGAGGAGTTTCCAATACAATCAGGTCTCATAGAAACCCATAGAGAATTACAAATACAGAAATGACCCGGTTTTTAAAAAATCATAATACAAAATAGAAGGCGCCACAAGTAATACTCAGTAGACAAAAAATTGTGCACAAATATATATGGTGTATGAGATTTATGTATTAGAATCATTGCTTCTTTTGATAGGCTCCACAGTGGTCCTTGAAGAGGTTGATATCCCAAACTGGAACTAATGAAGGGCTAAAAAGAAGTCTTTGTAAATGCAATCAAGATAAAGATATTGCACTGGAGAAAATCAAGCTGAGCCCTCATGGATACTTACAAGGGAGGGGGGCAGGTCGCGGGCCAGGAGAACAGGTATGGTGACCGCACAGTGGAGAGAGATGAGAGAGCCCGCTCCCTGGGGGCACTCAATCTCTTCACTCCAAATCCTTTGAGACCATGAGTTTTGAACACTGAAACAAATACCCGCTTAAAGTCACAGACAAACTAATTATGGACAAATTAAAAAATTATGAAAGAAGAGTAAATAACAATTTTTACTCATGTGGCTTACAAAGCAAACAAGTTTTCCTTATAAGTAAAGCAGAAATACTCCCCAGTGCAGCAAACTCAGGTGGTTGGTGTTTTTTCACCTGAAGACTCATTTTGGATGGGTGACATGGATTTAAGCCACTAAATTGCAAGACAATTTTTTTTTTCAGAATTGTTGTAGGTGCTTTTGAGAAAGTCCCCACTCAGAGCAACCCTGTGCCCCAAAGAACAAAACACAGCCTAATTCTGTGCCAGTCTCACAATTGTCCTCATGTTGGAGTACATCCTGGCAGCCATGCGTCAGTCGAACTTGTGGAGAGACTACCTCTTTTTCACTGTCACTCTGCCAAGTTTGACTGGTGACTCCTGATTACATGCCCAAAGTCTCACCATCTTTGCCTCCAAGGAGCATTCTCATTGTACTTCTTGCAAAACAAATGTTTATTTTTTTGACAATGCATGGTACTTTCAATATTCTTAACCAGCACCATAATTCAAATTAATTAGTTCTTCATAATTCTTCCTCATTCAATGTTCAACTCTCATATGTATAGGAAATGAATGAAAATATCATGGTTTGGGATAGGCACAACTTAGTCTTTAAAGTCATAATATAGCTTTTCAACATTTTAAAGAAGTTGTGGGCAGCAAATTTACCCAATGCAATACATCATTTGATCTCCTCACTGTTGCTTCAATGAACATTGATTGTGAATAGAAGCAAGATGAAATCCTTGACACCTTCAATCTCTTTTAAATTCATCATTATATTAATTATTGGTCCAGTTGTAAGGACTTTGGCTTTCTTTACATTGAGTTGTAAGTCTTACTGAAGGCTGCAACTCTCTCAATTCATCATCCTTTTGATTTTATAATTGAGTCTTTTCATATTTCATTATAATATTTTATTTTTGTCTTATAGGTTTTCCATTAAAATGTTCATTGCAGCTCTTTTACTTTATCATAAGGTAATGGATGAAGAGGAGATTTTTCCATTTACTTTATCAACTCTATGACTATGCACAAGTTTCAGAGTTTTTTCTGATATCCACTGGGACCTTTTCTTTCTTTCCTGTCTTTTTTTTGGATTCTTTTTTTTTAATAAATCTTTTTATTGGGGCTCATAAGGCTCTTATCAAAATCCATACATACATCAATTGAGCAAAGCACCCTTATACATTCGTTGCACTCGTTATTCTCAAAATTCACCTTCCACTTGGGTTCCTGGAATCAGCTCGGTTTCCCTTTTTTCCCCCATCCCCACTCCCCCATTCCCCCTGGTCCCTTAATAGTTTATAAATAATTATTATATCTTATCTTACACTGCCCGGCGTCTCCCCTCACCCACCTCCCCATTGCCCATCTCCCAGAGAGGAGGTTACACATAGATCTCCAAGATCAGTTCTCCCTTTCTACACCCCCTTCCCTCCTGGGGTCGCCACTCCTACCGCGGGTGTTGAGGGGTTCGTCCATCCTAGATTCCCTGTGTTTCCAGATCCCTACTTCACCGCTGTACATACTCTGGTATAACCAGGTCCGCAAGGTAGGATTGGGGTCATGACAATTGGGAGGGAAGGAAGCGTTCAGGAACTAGAGGAAGGTTTTGAGTTTCATTGTTGCTACACTGAACCCTGAGTTACTCATCTCCTCCCCACTACCCCTCTGGAAGGGATGTCCAGCTGTCTACAGATGGGCATTGGGTCCCCATCACGCACTCCTCCTCATTCATGGTGATGTGATTCCCACCACCACCCTGCCTTGTTGTTTGAGACCTGGTCTCCTCTCCCCTTCACGATCACCTATGTTGGTGTGCTGCTTCCGTGTGGGCTTTGTTGCTTCTGGGCTAGATGGCCGCTTGTTTGCTTTCAAGCCGTTAAGTCCCCAGACTCTATATCTCTCAGTAGCCAGGCACCATCAGCCTTCTTCACCGCACTTGCTTATGGACACTTTCATCTTCAGTGATTATGTGAGGAAGGTGATCACACGATGATTGTTTTTGTTCCTTGGTGTCTGCTACCTGGTCCATTCAACACCTTGTATTCGCTTAGGCCGTGTGCTTCTTCTCTGTGGGCTTTGGTGCTTCTGAGCTAGATGGCTGCTTGTTTGCCTTCAAGCCTTTAAGACCCCAGATGCTATATCTTTTTGATAGCCGGGCACTATCAGCTTTCTTCACCACGTTTGCTTATACACATGTCTGTCTTCAGTGATCATGTCGGGAAGGTGGGTATCATGCAATGACCGTTTAGCGGGGCGAGGTGCTATTGTATTGGGGCAGTATGCATGAGGAGGTCCAATGTCCATCTGCTACCCTACTACTGAACCTATAAATATATGCACATAGGTCTATTGCCCCCATAATCATAAATATATTTACATATGTACATGTCTGTATTTAGACTTCTCTGTATGCGCTTTGCCTCCTACTCCTTTCCTCTATTTCCTTTCACTTTCCTCCCATCCCACTACCATGTTCAGCCTTCATTCTGGTTTCAGTAATTCCTCTCAGTTACCTTGCCCTTGGCACTCCCTACCAGTCCTTCCCTCCCCTCCCTCCTCTGGTTTTGAACCACTCGCTGTTCCCTTGTCCCTGTGTTGGCCAACACCTCCTCCCTTCCCCCACCTCCCACGCTCTCATGTCCCTCCAGGACCTTTGGTCCCGTTATTTTCTTCTCTCATTGTTTGTCCAGCCTATCTTGTCTAGGTGGACCTGCTGATAAAGTAATATGTGCATACAAATGCAGATGGCTTTGACAGTGCCTAAGTGGCACATATGAACATGGCTTTTAAATGACCTTTTGCTCGCTTCCTTATCATGCTTTTGATGTCATCCCACAACTCCTCAGGGATTCCATCCTAAGCATGAAATCTATTCTTGAGATGTTCTAGAAATTCAGGCAGGATATACTGAAAGCTAGGAGACCTGGTGGTCTAGTGGTTAGGTGTCAGGTTACTATCTGCAAGGTCAGCAGTTGGAAACCACGAGTGAATCCTCAGGGAAAAAGATGGGGTTTTCTACTTCAGTAAAGAGTTACAGTCTCAGGAACCTACACAGGGCTCATCTGATCTCCTTGTGCTGTGAGGTTGCCCTGAGTTGGCAACAACTCACTGGCATTCAGGGACTTTATTATTACTCTTGAAAGTTGTATTTTGACTCATTGTAATTTTCTTCACCTTGAACATGAACTTACACATCAGAGATTACTGTGTTATTTCACACTTGACCCATAGCCTGGTTTTAGTTACTGAGGTTCTCCATCATCTCTCTTTCCACAAATGTAGTCAATTTGGGTTCTGTGTATTCCACCTGGACAATTACATTTTCATAATCACCTTTTGGACTGTTACAAGGGTGGTTGTGATGAAGAATCCTTTGGGCAAACTCCATCTTGCAATCTATCACCAAGACTATATTCTCCAACTACGTATTTTTCATCTTTATTCTAACTTCTGCCTTCTGATTGCCAATAACTACCAATGCATCCTGATTGCATGTTTGAACAATTTCAGACTGAAGGTGTTGTTAGGATCATCAATTTCTGCATCACTAACTTTTTGGTCATGCATAAATTTGAATAATGATTGTGTTGACTCTATGGGTATATAGATAGTTAATATTTTGTCAGAGATAGCACTTTCTTTCTAGCTAAATCTTGAAAGTTAAGGTTGACAATGAATGCAACACCATTCCTCATGAATCTGTCATCACACCATAGTAAATCAGAGGATTTTCTAATCAAAAATAGCCACTAACACCTCATTTTCAGCTCACTGACGCCTAGCATAATGATCATTATGCATTTCATTTTGAAACTTGCAGTTTTCCATTTTCCTCAATTCATAACTTGTACATTCCAAGTTCTAATTAATAATTGATGTTTGCAGCTATTTCCACACATTTTGAGTCATTCCCATCAGCAAACAAAGATCCTTAAGGCTCGCCTCCCTGGGTGTCATTATGCCTGACTGCACTTTGTTAAGGACCTATTCCTCAGTTGCCTTTTGAGGGCCATCCGATGAGGGACTCATTTTCCAGCACTCTCTCTGACCATGTTCTGCCTCCTTCCGTGAACCTTTCGGTCTGACAGTGTTTGGATGCTATCATCAGGTGTTCTAATGCCTAGCTCCTCCAAAGCAGACAGTTCACTCCTGTCTTGTAGCCTGGCTTTAGTCTGGAAGTTCGGCTGCAATCGGTTCACTTCGGGTGACCGTGTGGGCAATGGCAATACTTTTAGTGACATAGCTTCCAGTATGACAGCAATACAAAAGCCACCACAATACGACACACTGACAGACCAGGGATAGTAGTAGAAAATGTGTGCACCTAAGCTTGTAAAATTCCCCCAATACTCAAACCAGTCCACTCTGCCTTGTCGGGACCCCACAGGACAGAGGGGAGCTGCCTCTTTGGGGTCTGAGGTTGTGCATCATTTTGGACACAGACAGGGTTATCTTTCTCCCACAGCCTAGTGTGTTTGGACTACTGCCCAACTCCTAACCCAACCAGTGAATGAAACCGATCAGCACCAACTCACTACCACTGCGTTTATTCCAACTCACATTGCCCCTCTAGTGCAGAGTAGAACTCCCCCCTGTGGGTTTCCAAGACTGCAAATCTTTATGGAAGCAAAAAGCCTCATATTTCTCAGATGGAGTGGTTGGTGTGTTTGAACCATCAATCTTGTGATTAGTAGTCTGTCTCACAACCCCTAGACTAATTGAGATCCTCTCTATACCACAGAGGATCCTTATATAAAATTAAAATGTTAAAAATTATGTGGATGCTGTGGAAAAGCTTGCTTGTTTTTCACTGGTTTGAAATCCTGCATCTTCTTTATTGATCTATTGTTCTTGAATTTGAGACATTTGTTTCCACATTGCCTGCTCATTGTGGGATTCCTCAGAGGCCTGTCTTCTGGTCTACCAACCTTTGCAGGTATAATCCTGTTCCAGTCATCTTTGCAGCCACCAGACTGAGCCTTCTTGCCAAACTTGGGTTCATCAGCTTCAACAGTGATGGACGTTTTAATTGATGCAGATTCATATCCACATCATGACAATTTATCATTGGAGTGAACTCATTCATTCCATTTGATTCTATGATAATCTTACCATATTGTCAATCAATAAATAGATCAATTAGTTTTAACAATACTAAACATTTAAATGTAGCATGAAAATGATATTCCTACCTTCTTCTAGAAATGTCTTATCCTTTCTCTACCTTTATCCATGTGACATAAAGTCCTAATATAAGTAAAAGTAATATAAGTACAAAGCTATAATATAAGTTAAAAGCTCTCAAATTCTCCAGAAATGTAAATTTGACATAAACTATAAATATATATTCTAGAGATAAGGCCAGAGTGCTAACATGGACATGAACCAAGTATGCTGGTCAGAGTTCAGTATTCAATAGTCCTTGATATTAGTTGCTTGAATTGCTGGGGCTGTCTTTTTGTTTCCAAACTAGATTTACTGACTTATTCTTGTGATTCTAGGAACATAGTATCTTCCTTCCCCTTTGCTCCCTCCTTCCCAGCCGCTCTCTACCTCTTTCCCTCTCCTTAGCACTTTTCCTCTCTTCTTCTCTTTCCCCAGCTAGCTCAATTTGGATTTATTTCCTTAGGAAGCCAATTAGTCTGATGAGTGCTAAATACTGGCATATGTTACAAACTATTTTCCCACATTCTCTTTGAACTTGTATTAATGTTTGACTGCCAGGGTTAGCCTCACCTATGTAATGAAAGTGCTCTATTCCTTATCTGAATATTTACTTTACTTACACATGGGAACTGACAGTAAATGAAATATATCCCAGGGAAATAAAGTCGTTCCATTTAACTGGACTTTATTCAAAAAGGAAGGTGATAAGTCAAACATTTGATTCTCATCTTTGGAGCAACATACTCACTTTATAGTCCTTGGACATTCGTTGCCTCCTCGCTAATCCAGTTTGGGCTTTCTGTTTTCTTCCATCTTTCTGTGTGTCTGAAAAACTTCTGCTTATGTACACAAACTCCTTGTTAGTTTTAAGGTTTGGCATTCCCAGCAGGGCTATCAACTGAACAATTCCCTTTTGGTAGGCCATAAGTACTTCATCTGCATAATAGACTACAAATCAGTTCATTTTCATAGTGTGTTCACCTATCACTTGCAAGGTGCGTACCAATCACAGGGCAGGCTGGAGCCCAGGGCAAAGCAAAGTATTAATCTAGGGTTGTTTATAGCTTACCTATGAAATGTCAATCAACCTGGAGAAAAAGAACAAACTCTGTAGGGAATAAAGCTAATTCAAATATAAGTCATCAGGATTATCAGGGAAAATCTCCCAAGATGATTTTCTAAAGGACCAAGGTGAGAAACCACATATAAGAACTCATTTTACCATACCAATTTATCTTTATTAATGATTATTATTTGAAAGTTTGACATAAACTGCAGTAGTAGATCTTGTATGGGATTAAAAACACCGTCTCCAAATAAAAGAAGCCAAACAGTACACTCCAGAATCTTCATAATATTTCTTTCTAGAAACAAACCTTCACCTTTTCCCCCAGGGGGAATTCACCAACAAACAGAAGTGACCATCTGTCAGCTACTATCGATTTTAGTCCATCTTGTCAAAGTTTTTGGTAAAGATGATGCACTAATCTATTAACTTAGTATTGTTTCTAAGAGCGCACCCTGTGGATAGCAAGTACAATACAAAGAGGCTTTAAAATTCTGTGGGCAAAATTCCATTTTCTTTAAATTCTATTTTTCCACAAACTGTTTTGATACAAAACTATCATCGATTAAACTCTCACAATCTCCTTATTCCCCAAGAACCTGGGTTAGGTCAAGTTGTCTAGGGAAACAAACCCAGTGACACTCATTTAAGGATATGGAAGTGTTTATATCCAGAGTCAAATACTGTAAAAATGAGAACTGGAATGGAATGGACCCAGTTGGTAAATCAGAGGCATAAACCGGAAAGGTCACAGAGGTTGAGCCTCAGTGACATAGATGAGGCAAAAAAAACTCTCTCCTCAGGGGACAAAAAGGAATCTGTCTGGTGAGGATTGGGAGATGCTTGCCTTCAGGGGTCAAGTAGTGCCTGTCCTAAAACAGATAAGAGGATCGTGTCACAGGTGAGGCCAGGGAGACCTGAATAATCCAGCGTACCTGAGATCATTGTTTTGCATTGGAAAAAAGGAGATTTTACTTATATGCTTCCTAACACTGTTCCTGTGTTGTGGAGTCTTCCAGAATAAACCATTTAACTATAAGTATAGTTTGTGAAGTATGTATGAAATAATAAATTGACAATCCCAAATTTGTCTCTCTAACTTCAAGAGAATCCATAGAGTGACTGGAGACAGAGAGTGGGGGTATAGCAATTTGAAACGGGGGAATCTGATATTTACTTGACCTCTCACTCATAAAAACTGGCTTTGTCTTGAATCTTATATTTGAATTTACTCACACAAGTGAAATGTCCATCCACACTCATTTAGAAAATTAGACATTATATTATTTTCATATGTTGGTTGAAAAGCTTAATATTAAATTAAAAATCAAAATAACTTTTTCCTACTGTCTCTCATTATAGTCTCTCCTTCCATTTGTTTTCATCTATTATTCTCTATAATTTTCCCTCAATATTTTTCATCTGGCTCTCTGCCTTATTATAATTGAATTTATGCAAAATATACATTTATGCATCTCTCATTTGCATTTTATAAAATGAGCCCAAAAGGGAATAAAAAGGTATACAATGAAACAACAAAATAAATTAAAGGCAATGGTAATATATTTAGAAATACAAGTTGTGCTTGCATAACAGGAAGTTAAAAGTTAAAATACAGGAACAAAATTTAATTCAGTAGGTGGATACATAGATATACTTCAACTCTAGCACCACCTGTGGTATTGATGCAGGCTCGAAACTGTCTTCTTCTGTTACATGCAGGATTTCTGTGAGCAAGATGAATACCTCACAAGATCATGGACACTGAAACCTACAAATAACATGAAAAGATCATGAA
The DNA here is from genome assembly GCF_050624435.1 of Tenrec ecaudatus. Lineage (NCBI taxonomy): Eukaryota > Metazoa > Chordata > Mammalia > Afrosoricida > Tenrecidae > Tenrec > Tenrec ecaudatus. The sequence goes on from NC_134540.1 coordinate 29,080,639, forward strand.
ACATTGCTATAACTATCCTTAAGTTCATGTGTGTATGGATATATACATATATGTGCATATCTGTGTGTGATCACATATGATCTGGATTATATATAATGATATTTTATACAATATAATTACATATAATATTATAAATCATGAACTCACACACATATATGGTATGTATGACATTTTCTTAAGTTAATGAGAAAATGGAACTAAAGGACAATTATTTTTAAAACATTTTGAAGCATGTATACTTTTTAAATTATGATAAGCTTTATGGCAAACCTGAAATTTTAGTTTTTCACTGTCCAATAGGTTAACCACTAGCCACACATGACTTTTAAGCACTTCAAATGTGAAGCTCTGAAACTGTATTTTAAATTGTATTTTATTTTAATTAACTTAAATAGAAAAGTAGAGGTTACTCTATTAGATAGCGTTAATGTAGAGGAAATTATAAACCAGTGAGAATATTTTCATATGCATAAAGAAAAATTCATTTATACTCTCAAATGTTAGTGATTCTTATTGAAGATACCAAAAATATTAGATATTAGATAATGGCTTCCAATAGAATGCGTATGCTCATTATATTCTGAGTTAGCGAAAACTGAAAACGCTAAAAAGAAAAATACTTTCAAAAATTGTATACAAGAGATCCTAATATCTCTCTGTTGGTGTTTAAGTCTACGCTCACTTAAAGATCATTTAGTATGCAAAAATTACATCATTACCCCCTCCCCCCACAACCATATGAAAGGAGTGTTGAATTGTCATCTGAGCTGCATGAGTAGATGTTGGAGATTTACATAATTTCCATCAGATGTATTTAGGATATTTTGAAGTAAATGGGTCACTTACCAAAATGAAGCAATGAGCTTTTTCAGCTTAGAATTATCCTGTTTTATGCTCCATGGGATTTGCTTTGTAATGATATGCTTCTACTTTGAAATATGTTATTATTAATTTCCCAGGAGAAAAGCAAATTACTAAGAGAGAAAAATCCACACACTCTTATGAAAAGAACTCTCAAAATGAGTCGTCAAAACTCAAAATTGCTTGGGGCAAATTCAGATTTAGGAGAAATGTTCCAGTTCTTAACTGCAAGCAATGCTCATTTTTCTGATTTAAAATTCTTGCCTTGTAAAAGCTACTCGATTCATGAAGAGCGATTCCCTAACTGCATTACAAGTCTCTTTTAAAGATGAGAAAAAATGGTCCCATAATGTGTGGCCACAACTAAAGACGGAATCATTAATTGAATCAAGTGTTGTATTCATGTGCTGTCTATGTTAGGAAAGTGTGCTGGGACTATCAACCAACTTCACTTAGGCCATTGTGAACGCTCTTGGATAGTATAATGTTGATTCACCAGTGGTTTGATTTCAATTTAATGCACGTGTGAGCTAGAAGTTAAACTCTTGCTGCTGATTGCTAATCTCTGGAGAAAACCCATCTTATTTATTTCCCCGTTTTGAATCCAAAGGGGTCATTTGTTCCAGATTAAAGACAAACATTGATCCTTACGTTTCAAAAGGAGGAAGGAGCTTTTTAAAGGTTTCGTGTTTGGTTTTCCCACGGTGACTTGTAAGTGTGCAAATATAGGTTAGCCAAGCAGAAAGCTTCATTAAAGAACTGATTCTGCGCTCAGTATCAGTGTCAAACCCCCCCCTCCCCCCCCACACACACACCACCAAAAATTGCTCTTGGAGGCCTGGAGAGACTGAGTTCCATCCTCCTGTGTAGCGTCTCTAGAGGGCTCAAACGTTGCTGAATTCTTTTTCCTTTTCGCTCAGCTTTTGTAAGGCTTGTCGCTAGTTTTACTTCCTTCCTTTCCTACAGGAAGAAGGAATAGTTTCTTGCTGTTCATAATCACTGCATTTAAAAGGTAGTTTCAAACACAATGCTGGACTGTGCCTATCAACAGGCAAGTGCTGTGAGCAGTCAGTCTTTCCAAGCCACCAGGTTTTATTCAAGGAAAGTGTGTGGAAAAGTGGAGCTAACCCTGCTGTGTGTACTCCCGGCTCTATTTTATCATAAGACTTTACATTGCGGCAGAAAATGGCAGCAGAGTTATAAATAAACCAAAGTGTGTGACTCACCTTAAAGGACAATAAAACATCTGCACCAGACACGGAGTCACCTTCTTCTTCTATTAAGTTATCATTTCAATTCTCAATTCACATTTTCCAGGGCTTATAAATAAGTTTCTTTTCCCTCCTTCTCTCTCTCAGTTTGCTTTTATTTCTCTCTTGAAGTTTCTCTCTCAATTGTCGAAAACCGAACTCATCATTTTACCATACAACATTTTAGACATCCGGGTTCCTCACTGATTTGTCATCACTGTCCTGTTCTTCATCTGCTAATTGAGGTCACAAATCAATTTTGACATCCTACGATAAACCCTGCTCTCTGCTAGATAGCAGACAAGCCATTTCTGAGCAGCAGCATCTGAAAAGAAAGCTCATTCTCACAATCGACCTGTATGAAGTCATCCTGTGAAGGTAGCCTTGGGCCACTCATGTTTCCAACTCTCTCAACAGTGGCACTAAATTCCCAGGTAATTTTTAATGACTGAAGAGGCCTAAAACACTGGGTAATTCAGGTCTGCCTATGGATATTTTGAATCAGATCTCTGGATGGGGGCATTTGCATATAAATTATGAATGATGTACCAGAAACTTATAACACTACTGCTCTAAGACTTGTAGAAATTGTGTTTGTTTCTGTATTTGCCATATCTATCCTTATAAACAAAGCATGATCAACCAAATAAATATTAACCTTAAATTACAGAAATTATATCATAGTGAAATAATACATATCTCATATTGTGAATTAGCATTAGATACTCTAGTCTACCATGAAGAAGAACTGGATGTTTCTGAAGACAGAGGTATTTCCATTCTGATTTTCTTTATATGATAGTTCAGTAGTTGAATTTCCCTCTTCTGTGTGAGAAACTACAGAACTCTGAACGCATAGCGGGTTCCACATTGTGCTGCTAACTGCAAGGTCAGTAGTTCTAAACAATCTACAAGTTCTCAGGAGGAAAATGAGGCTTGCTCCTCCTGTGAATATTTACAGTTTCAGATATCCACAGGGGCTGTTCTCTGTGGTGTTATAGGGTCACTTTGAATCGGAATGGACTCTATGGGATTGAGTATGATGAGAGAGACCTGGCTTCAACATGGGTTCAGTCCAACTCCTGGGAAACTACTACAGATCTGTCCTTGACGGTCTGTGTCTTCCATCTTCATCACAGATGTCAGCAAAGGTTCTAGACGAAGACATGTCAGGAAGCAAGGGCCAGCTTTCTACTTTTAAAAGATTGGCTAATAAAACTTTATGGATCACAAGGATCTGATCTTGTTGTGTATGGTGTCTCTAGGAATCGGGCCTCCATCTTGTGACTTCGCCTGTCCTTCAGAAAGGCTACATACATCGTCCTTGTGCTCTTAAGGGAGGGAACAATATATGAGTCATCATGTTAAATATACTGGAAGTAAGATAGTTAGCTATGACCGAGATTGTTAGCAGACAAAATCAAATATATATATAATTAAAAATACCAAATCCTGACATATAATTAAATGTTCAAGACTCACCCTGTTAAAAAACTATCAAGGGACCAGGGGTGGGATCGGGGAGGGAGGGGGATGGGGGAAAAATAGGGAAACCGAGCTGATTCCAGGAACCCAAGTGGAAGGTGAATTATGAGAATGACGAGTGCAACGAATGTATAAGGGTTCTTTGCTCAATTGTATGTATGTACAGACTGTGATAAAAGCCTTATGAGCCCCAATAAAAAGATTTAAAAAAACCAATCAAACAAAACTAAGTATTTCATTATTAATGTTTTGGTTCACTTCTTTGAAATCAGTCTCTGTATAACTCCTGGATTACATCTTTAAGATTCTTCCAAAGTTACTAATAAGACTAATGAGAAGTCTAACTATGCGCGTGGTATTCAATAAAGGGAGAGCACAAAAAACTGACAACACATAATATAGCTTGAGGCCAATTATCAAATGACTTCATGGTAACCAGTAGATTGGGTTTTCTCTGACACCCAGTGGTTCTCAAATGAAACATCGCAACTGAGGGGACAGCATACTCGATGGTGTAGCTGGTCGGCATCCAATCTCTTCTTCTGTAAGTTAAGATGTTGCATTTTGTGGAGAAATCAAACTGATAAATAATTTGCCTAGCTCATGACAGAGGGAAAAAATAGGTAATTACTATTTGTAGGGCACCTATATTTTGTGCTAAATATTTAATATTCCAGAAAGCCCATATAGGCTTAAAAATTAATGTACTTCATTACTGGTGGTGGTAACACTGTAACATGATTAAAATTATCAGTCATTTTTTAAATAAAAAATGCATTGAAAACCTGATAAATCTAAGCCTGTAACAATACTACACGGGTAGCCAAATATTATAGATCATGACGATTAATTTTGTCATAATTGCAGAATTATATTGAGAATATTATAGAACTGGTCGGTGTTACCTTTGGTTGTTTGCGTCAGAATGGACTCTAATGTCTAACAACAAGATTTGGAGAGAACTAATCCAGTGAATTATTTCCTGCAACAAAATGGAGCCCAGATGGCATAAGTGCATTACACATTGGGCTGATAGCTTCAAGGTCAGCAGTTCGAAACCATCAGCAACTCTGTGGGAGAAAGATAGACCTTTTACCCCTTTAAAGATGTACAGTCTTGGAAACCAAAAGGGGCTGTTCTACTCTGTACATGGAACACATAACATTTAAAAAACAAGTACACTAAGATGACCGTTAGGCATATTTAAGTAACATGCAATTAATTGTTATATAAATGTTCCTAATGATCATATTAGTGTATTTACTATTTTAAAAATGTATATGAAGTAGCCTGATAGTATTGTGATTACAACTGGTCGGCTGACTAGAAGGTCAGTAGATTGAAACCACTAGTGGTTTAGCAGGGAAGTGACAAGACTTTCTATTCTCCCAAAGAGTCACAATCTAGGAAACTCACAGAAGTTCTTCCCTGTCGTCTAAGGTTGCTAGTATGGATTAACTCGATGCCAGTGAGTTAGGTTGTTTGTTTGCTTGCTTGCTATATGTATCTATATGTGACCCACACCCCTACACACAGTTAAAAAGTTGCATAATACTTTTTAGTCTCCAAAATCCTACTTCTTAAAAGTCAATTAACATGGTTGTGAAGCTCCATGCATTTTATACTTTATTCACATAAAATGCGCATCTTCAATACAGGATCAAAAGGTATATCATGAAAAGTGAAAGATTTTCACGACTGCTGGCATGGGTGCAGAGAAGGCGTCACACATGTCCCTTTTCTCCCTTGACCATGGTCCTTACGCTGGATTCGTTTCTCTGGAAATGGCAAGCAACCACGGCTGCAGGCCTCAATCTCCTGTGAAACGGAAGGCAGGTCAACATATTCTTTTTCCCTACAGGGACATTTCTCTGCTTCTTGGGAGCATTGCCAGTATCACTAGAGGGGCTGCGTTTGGATCTCTGACTAGAGGGAAAAAATCCCGTGAGACTCATCTATGTGTAAGAAAGTGTTTTATATCAAGAAGTAATTGTATATCAAGAAAACATCCCATCCCATTTCAACTCAAGTCCATTCGTCTGAGACTTGTGCAGAAGTCCCTCTTCAGATTCACGGAACCCCTTGCAACGATAGTCGGGGGGGAGGGGAGGAGTCTTGTGGAGCTGATAGCTGTGACTCTGGCAGCAATGAGGGTCAGCCAGCATGAAGGTGACAGCAGAGTAATGGGAACGTTCCCAGGGCCCTTCTTGTAAGAAGGCAATAGACACAAGGAGTTACCATCACACTGTGACCTGATTGACAGGCTCACTTCCACCCCTACACTTTTATATATCCTCAAGTTTACATGAAATTATGCACTACCACAATACATAATGCAGATCTCTGATAGACAAATCTGGATGGAGAAAGGATATTAAATGTACTTAAATTATTATTATATGATGAGGGAAATAACTGAACAAATGTGCTTTACACAATTGATGTATATATGGATTGTGATAAGAGTTGGATGAGCACCTAATAAAACAATTAAAAGATTATTATTATAGTACACTACTACTTAAGACAGGTAGTGTGACTATAAATATTTATTTTTAACAATTTTATTGACACTTCATATATCTTACAATTCCATAGTTCAACTATATCAGAAGAGTTGCACAATATTTACTACAATCAATTTTAGAACATTTTCTTTTTCCTCACAGACATTGCTATTCCTGTAACTTTTTTCAATTTTGGCAAAAATTCACATAACAAAACATTCTCCCATTCAACAACTTCTACATGCATAATTCAGTGCCATTGATTACGCTCTTTGTGGCGTACCACCACCATGGATCTCCCTTTCCGTATCTCTCCGCCATCAGTAGAATGAACTCAAATGCCCTCTCGGCAAAGCAAAAGGTGCTCCTCCTTCACCATGGCAACCATGGGTCAGGTTTGGGTTTTGTTTGCATACTTAGTAGTTTTCTTGACATAGTCTTCGCATATCATACACTTCCATGTTTCCTTTACTTTTAAAAAGAGTTGTATATACCGCATCGCCATCAGTTCTAACGCTCCCTCCCTCTCCCACATTCATTGATTGCTCTCCAATTCCCTTCACCCCCTCTCTGCTTCCCTATAAACCATTGCATCAGTTATTCTCTTGATGCAGCCACTCCTGTGTTTCTTAAACAGAACATCTATTATATTACTTAGCTTTCTTTCTCTTTCTACTTCCCCAGTTTCCCTACCCTGTTTCCTCCTTCAGGTTCTTCATATTTTTATTTTCTTAATTTTGAGGTATATTCCGCACTGTCCATATCGCTACTTCAAAATGTGTGCACCTGAATCTACCGCAGCTCTCATAAAATGAATAATCCTGTGATTAGTAGATTTCATTTAAATGAAAATAGATAAAAAGTTTATGTATAAAACCTCAGTGATATAGATGTAGGCATACACAGTACATTGCAAAGAAGAATATATATAATTCAAGCACATATATATGTATACATATTGTAGTAGTTACATAATCTGGTGTCAATTTGAGGATTAAGAGTGTAGGGGCAGAGTCTAGCCTGTCAATCAGGATATATCCAATGAGACCTCTATGTGGGCATGGCCTTCTCCTGAGGATTCTGGGAACTCCTGTATTTCTTCCTTGGAGGTGGGAGACACACTTTTACTCTGCTCCCTCCCTGGGAGACATTCCTATGGAGAAAACATGTGGAGAGGGGCTGATGGAGCCAGAGGTCTGGAGCCTGAGAAACCACATGGAGATCCCTACCATCTCTGAGATGGTTATGCCACCACTGGATCCACAAGATTCCCCAGCCACTGGTCTGTGATCTTCCTGCATTCAGCATCATTGCATGTGTTCCATGAGTTTGAAGAAGACTTTACAGATTGATAGTACTGGACATATGGGCTAATATTGGAGTTATGGACTTGATCTGGACTGAGCTGGGATGTAGTCTCAATATTTAATTGCTCTTATATATAAACTCTTTGTTATATACATATGAGTGTCTACAAATTTGTTTCTCTAGTCAACCCAGACTAACACACATATATACACACATGAGGACAAGTAAAAAAGAATTTATCCAAACTCACAGAAATACTCATTTAACAAAGGTACCAAAATGTGAAAGTATTGTTTCTTGTTACATCCTTCATTAGAAGTAGCCACTTTTGAAGGTGGTGTTCCTATGCCTTTAATATTTTCATGAAGAATGCTGTGTTCTTTCATTTATATTTTTATTGCTTCGTGCTAACATGTGTGTTCAGACTCACAGTGATTGATGAGTGTCATAGGGACACTCCACCTGGTTCTGCCCAAACTCATAATTCTTCTTTGGTCTGACTCCCTTGTTGCATTCACTGTGCCACATCATCCCATAGGGGCCATTCTTCTACACTGTCCTTCCATTATACAGAGAATGAGTGGTGCCCTTCTCCGGGGACTGGTCTCTCCTGGTAAAATGTCAGAAGTCCATGAGGTTATCGTCATCCTTGCCTCTTAGTATCATACTGGTTGTACTTCTTCCAAGACAAATCAGCTGGTTCTTTTAGCCGTCCATGGTGACTTCAATATTCTTCACTAATATCATAGTTCATCTGCATTAAATTTTCTTCCATTTTCTTTATTCAATGGCCAACTTTCACATGTGTATGATATGACTGAAAATACTGTGTCAAGAGTACCTTAATACTCAAAGAATTCTAATTGCTTCTCAGCACTAGAAAAATATCTTGTGCAGTCAATTTCCCTGGTAAAATGTGCTGTCTGATCTCTTGACTGCCGCTTCTATGAGCATTGATTGTGGATCTAAGCAAGACAAGATCCTTGATAACTTCTATCATTTTTTCATGATGTAACCTTTTGGTTCAGTTTTAAGATTTTGATTTCTATATATTGGGTTATAATCCATAGTGAAGGCTACAAACCATAAGCTTTATCAGCAAGTGCTTTACATTCTCCTCCCACTCAGCAAGCACATTGTGTCATCTGCATAATCAGGTTGTCAATTAACCTTCCTCCTATCCTGATAATGCATTCTCCTTCATGTCATGCAGTTTCTCTGGATTTAGACCATAGCAAGTGGAAATGCTGACATCATCAAGAAACAAAAATTGTGTTTCTAGTTACAGGTCTTTGAGTTACGGGAATAAACTAAATTCTGAAGGGGCAGGGTCATAACTGTAGGGTGCCTTAGATAAGGTTTTCCAATGAACTTGTCCTTTCACCGGCTTTGCTACCTTCAAAAAACTGAGCAGGTGCACTGTTATGAAAGAGCGGAAAACAACTTGGTTTAAAATTACTGGTCTTTTGCCTAGCAATGTAGTTTTCAACTTTCTTAAAATGTCTTCAGAATCATAATTTAGACCTACAATCCTCCCAGACGCTTTGAGAAAGTCTATGTAGATTTACTGGGGGAACCTCAAACAATAATGACCCAACATTCTGCCATGATTTCTCTGCCTGAATTTTAACTGGCCCAAGAGATCTCCTTAGAAGGAACTGTTTGCATTTGACCTTGTTTTGAAAATATTACAACAAAATTAAGACAAGTGAGAGAATCTGTAGTGATCAGTGATTATATAGATATGCTTAAACTTGCTTTGTTTTAGCATAAACCCATTCATGCTTGAAAGAAACGTTAGTACAATATTTGCTGACTTATCAGACATAACTTTTTATGTTCATCTTTTGTAAAGCATAAACTTATTGCAAATGTGTGAGTCATGGTGGCATAGTAGTTATGCATTGGGCTACCAAGTGCAAGGTCAGCAGTTCGAAAGCACCAGCAGCTCCAGAGAAGAACACTGGTTTTCTACTTGCATAAAGAAAATGTGCTTGACACAATGGATGGACATATGGATTGTGATAAGAATTGTACGATCCCCCTATAAATGATTTAAAAAAAACTTCTAACAATGCAGATAAATCACAAACACACACACACAATACAATCTCAGAAATCGCAGGGGTTGTCTAACCTGTCCCGTGGTTGCCATGAGTCAGAATCTTCTCAATGGCAGTCATGTGCTTGTTTGGTTGTTTGTTTGTTTGTTTGTTTGTTTTTCAGAGTGGGAGTGGAGCTTCCTTGGTGTCTAGAACATTGTTGGGCACACGTGAAGACTAATAATGAAGTGTTTGTTCCACGCACCTAGAGTCTTCTCACTGGCCAGCTCTTGTAACACTGGATCCCTGAAAACTCTGCCACTCCATACCACACACATGAGTGCATTACTTCAAGTCCTCTTTCAAATATATGCACAGAAAAGCATGCAGAAGGAGATAAATCATTACAAATTATGGTTAAAAAAGTGAAAAAAGCTGCACAGATAAAATGTCAGTTTTCACAAATGCAATGTTCTTTAAGTGCTATTCCAAACATTACTTAAGTGATTTATTATTGAAGCTTAAAATAAGAGAGATTTACATAATATGCCAAAACGGTGATTAAGGCAAAATGCAGTTTATATTTTAAAAAGGCTTTTGTATTCCATTTATGTTGCTTGTAAGAGCACACGTTTATATGAATGAAGAGTCACATGACAGTTTGTGCTACTGGCTGCAGAGATTCCAGCCCATCTTTGATACCACAAGCCACGTGGGGCCATCAATTGTCCTCGGTTTCCAGCAGTCTAACAGGACCCGAGTCAGAACTGACTCCATAGCTGGGAGTTTGTTTTTGGAATTTTTACTGCTTTGCCATTCTCTCATAAATTGTTTCCACTTTTGTTTATTTGTGGTTTTCTTCCACAGCAACCTGCCATTACCTGACATACAAATAAATATACAGAACACCCACTGTCATCGAGTAGATGGTGACTCCTGGTGCCTCCACAGGACAGAGCAGGACTGTCCCTTTGGGTTTCCACGGCAGGATCCGACAGCCTCATCTCTCTCCCTGGAAGTAGTTGGTAGGCTGAACTATTGACCTTGAGTTCATAACCGACTAAAACACCAATGACTGACACTAAAAAAGTTTCTGGTGGAATTAACATGGATTTCCTAAATACTCTGTTCATGTATTTTTCCCAATAACTATATACACAGGAGCACCATCCTCAGAGGGGCAATTAGAGAAAAGTAGTGGGTGCCTAGTTGGTGCCTCAGCTAGGCCTAATCCAGATCTAACCAAAGGACCCACTGACTGAGTAAGATGGGGCCCTTTAAAACTTTCATTAGAATATTTCCTTGAATTTAATTTATAACTTTAAAACTTAGGTATACACACACACAACATGCCACCATTTTCTGTTTTATCTTTTAGCTGTTGTTTTCTATTGAAGTTGTTTCAAAAGATTAAAAAATATATATCCCACAGAAATACTTTTCTCTAAATAGATTTTCATAAGAATGTTAAAAATGATAAAATGCAGGCTGAAATTTAAATTGCATGAAAAAACATTAAGGTGGAACAGAGATAAGTTTATAATATATAAAGGGGAAAATTTGGCTAGAATGTATAAAAAGTTAAACTTTATATGATATCACAACATTGAATAAACTGAATGACAAATGTATGAACTGATTTTGGGAGGTGTGCTTATATTTTCAATGTGGGTTTATACCTGTAATTGCAAATGTAAGTTTATGAAATGATTTTGACCTCACAAGGTTAATGATTTTGACCTCACAAGGTTTAAGAAATGATAAAATGTCTATGTTGTATTGTATCTACCTTCATGCAGAATAAAAAGGTAACTCCTGCAATTTAAGGGATATATTCCAATATCTCATGACCTTTTCACAAATTGCTCTATTTACTAAATCTTGTTTTGCTCTTGTGTGTTAAATCACTTGAAATATAATAAAACTTAAATTTAAATCACCTGAAGTATTTTTCTAATTGAAGCAATTAAATGTGCCATTGTGATAAAATCAAGTAATATGTAGCTAATCTCATTGTAATCTCCTCTCTATTGGGTTGGGAAGCTACATTCCATGTGCAGGTTTTGAAAGTCTTCAGAGAAAGAGATGTGCTCTGAACACCTCATTTGGCCTTTAAGGCATTCAACCTATTAATGAGTAACTTTATCCTTGGGTTTTATATATTTGTCTTTTCCATGCTTAAGACAAGTGTATATACATAGATGCATATTTGTGTTTAGTTCTTGTATAAAAAGATGCATGAATTGTGTTTGGCATTTTAGTACTATAGTGTACAATGTTATAGAAAAGTACATTTATAGTATTCTAATATAATATGTTTTAATTGCCATCAAATCATCCCTCCATTCCTGGTTACTCCATTAACATCAAAACCAAATGCTACCTAGTTTGGGGCCATTCTCATGATGAATTAAACATCATACTCTTTGGACACATAGAATTTTACAAGGCATTTTTTTCTGGTCCATCTACCTGTGGAGCTCAGTTGGAATCTGTTTAGCGTTATAGCAAGTGAAGCCTTCATTGATCAATGGGGTGGCTGCCCATTCATTGGATTGGCCCGAAATCAAACCTGTCTCCCACATTTGATATGCGAATTCTACCCTGCAACCACCCTTCCCCCATGTACATAGTACTGGCATCATCAATTTTGAATTTACATGGACAGCACATTGTATTCAGGTTATGACAAATTCTGTTCTTTAGTTTTTTTGTGAAAGTTGGGTCCACTGTTCCAAATTAGGCCTCCCTGGGAACATGTGGGCAGAGTTGAATCAGGTCAAGCTTGAATGGAGGGCAACCCAGAGAAATACCTGCCCTCAGCCAGCACATGGTTTCCTTCATTTCCTGTTGATTTGACCAGCATGCTCCTGCTTGAGCTAGTTCTTTGTCTCAACTGTGTGCTGTACTCCCCCTGGGCAGAGCCAACCGTGGTGGATCGTGTCACGGGAGCTTGAGGCTGCTTTGAGACCTGCTTCCCTGTGCTGCTGGGGTGAACATCACTTGAGTCGTGATTGCATGGGGCCAGCTTCACTAAGCTCGTGGAGCTACTGCTGCTGATGTCGCATTCTGCTGCCTGCTGCCTTTGGGCTTGACCTCAGATGGGCACCTCTCCTTCAGTATATTAATTGTTCCAAGAAAGTGAGTTGAACTTAGCCCTCTGTACTGTTGTGTGTACTAATTAGCTGTTATATTCCCTTTTTCTGTATAAACCTATCTATCTATATATAGCTATAAAAATGTAGATATATAATCATAAGTACTCTGGTTTTCTTTCTCTGTCTAGAGAACTCTGCCTCACACATTTATCTTAAAGTTAAATTTTCATTTAAGTTACTGCCGTGGCTACAGTGTATATCTTGCATCACTTCATGGAGTGTTGGTCTTACTGTACAGTATGTAGTGTACACTGCGATGCATAAAATACATTAAAAACCCTTCCAGATACCATCAGACATTTTAGCATAACAACACTGTAGCAATAATATAATATTCTGACATGCCTTTCACAGAAGCTGCCATTTGTGATTATGAACCCATATATGTAATTTGAATTTTTAATGTAATAAATTTGGGAGGTCGGGACTATGGACATCTGTTTAAGTGGACATTGCCCAAATGGACTCTATCTAGCTTATGACTGTATAGTAAAACATTCTGCAATGTTACGTTCAATCTTTGCCACATAAAAGATGAAACTCACAGGAAAGTTTCTGTATATATATATATATATATATATATATATATATATATATATATATAAAACAAGTGATTTATATTTCAACAAAGATTAAATTAATATCACAGGGAATGTTACAAAACTATATAATGATTTGGGAAGGTAAATTAAATTTGAATTTGAAAATAAATGTATGAGAATTGATCTCTCAGCCTCAATAAAAGTACTAGGAACCATTTTGTTCCTCTATATGTGTACTATGACTTCTTTAACTTGTTTGTTTCAGGTGTTTATTTTACTTTCAAGATCCTGCCTTTCATTGTTCATTTTTACTTCTCCATTTAAAAAAAATTAATGCAAGCAAAATTTGAGCTAACCTGTTTCTATTTTTAGTATCCTTTCCTTATGCCAATATATTTAAAATATAAATTCCTCCAAGAGGAATTCTGTTCATTCAACTATTACTACCACTAAGTTTCTTTGGACTTAGAGAATTTGGAGATTGCAGTGCAGTTGAATGAATAGAAAAAGACAAAAGAAAAGCACAACCTCATTTCCGATCTAGACTGACTCTTAGAGGAATCTATATGTGTTTATTTTTATCTAGACTTAAAGTTTTTATATTGGTGAAGGTGTTGTTAAGCTCCTTCTGCTTTTTTATATTTCTCTGCATTTTTTTCTTGACAGATTATTAACACATCTTTAATACAGGGGTATGTATATTAAAGGATTTAAAAGACCAGTAAGTTACTAATGTCATTCATTTGCAAGCTTATGAAATGGTAAAACTAAAACTTTGATTCATTGTGTAAATTATTTAATGATTTATCCCCCTTGAAAACAGTACAGTAGTCAAATGAAACATTACTTATAAACTCCTGGGATCAACTAATGTGTAATTGTTGGTGTTACACACTCAGGTTGCTTCAAAATACTAAGGGAGGATTAAATGGCTGGGAGACTCTATGGGACTGCTGTTAGGTGTTGCTGAATCAATCCCAATTCATAAAGGCCTGTGGTAATTACATTTTGTGTCAACTTGGTTTTATCAAGCTTCTTTATTATTTAGCCATTCACACCGAGTCATCCCATATAAGTGACCTAAGACAATGCAATCACAGTCAATCAATTGTAAGATCAGGGTGGGATACAATACCTTTACTCAGGTAGAAGCCCTTATGCAATCAGCTTTCAAGAGAGTTCCTCAGGGATGTGTCCCGACTCATAAATAAGTGAGTTCTTTGTGAAAGCTCATTTGCTTTGTGCTGCGTAAGTCCCAACATATCTTAACTCGGTTAACTCTCCCACCAGTGCCATCGCTGTGACATCCCAGAGCACTCACAGGGACACCCTGTGGGTTTCCCCACTCTAACTGTTTGGTGGAGTAGAAAGCTCAGTCTTTCTCTTATGGAGCTCCTGGTGGTTTCAAACTGTTGACCATTCAGATGGCATCCCAACGTGTAACCACTGCACCACCAGAGCTCATCTGGGTTAGTAAGGGTCATCATTAGTACAGAGGACACTGTTAGACCATGTCACAAAATGGCAAACTTAATACTCAAAGTAGCACAATTGATCGATACGATGTTGATGAGAAATGAGGCTCTGAATGATTGCATATTTGATATCTTTCTGGAATTTTGTCAGGATGAGCAGTGTAGAAAGCTGGTTGGTGAGCACTACTTTCCAAAGCTAAACTGATAGAGTCAAGAAATAAACTCGAACTTCAAGAGACTTGCTCAAATTGGAATAAAAGACCTCCAAGTTGCTGAGTAAGCCCTGAAGGAAAGCCCTTTCTCTTCCTGTAGCAGAATTGATTTTGCTGAAAACCAAATCCAGAGTCTGATGGGGAAGCTGAATTGCTGTGCAAGCTTACTTCTCAACCTAGAAACATGTCTGATATTGAAGTGAGAGAACTGATTAGAAATAAATGATTTAAGAGACTTGTCTACAAGGGGGCTGGTTCATGGCCTCCTTCCCATTGGGGTAGGGACCCCGCACATGGCTGCACTTAATCCACAGAGACAAGTTGGGCATGGCTTCCATATTGGACAAGAACCACGGTAGTATTCAAAATAGCCTGATTTGAATGAACTTATGGAATTGAATATTTAGGCAGAGTGGCCTTAGGAGTGCACTATAGGAAATACCTACTGACTATGTTGCACTTGACCTATAGAAGCAGAAGCATTCTAGATGGAGTGGAAGACAGTTAACTCAAATTGCCAGAATAGAGAGTCAGGAATCTTCAACAAATTCCCAGTTTACAGCGACCAGGCCAGTTTACAGACCAATAACACTGTGAATGAAGGGGAGACCAGGTCCCTTTGAGGAAGGACTTCACTATTCCTCCAGTTTGCTATACTGCTGGTGTTTATCTTAGCCTTCTCTGAAGGAAGCTGAACCTTTCATGGTTGACTATTCATTGGGGAAGCAAACAATAAATCTCTTCAGGGATTACTGGACAATGACTCTGAATTGACACTAATTCCAAAAGACACACAATATTTTAAAGGCCCATCAGTCAGGCTGGGGCATAAGGACTACATTTTATGAATGGAGTTTAGCTCAAGAGAAAGCCAGGGCTTTCTACTCCCATAAAGAGTTACAGTGTCATAAACTCACAAGGATAGCACTACCCTGCCCTAGAGGGTTGCTAAGTCAATAATGAATCATTGGCAGTGAAATTGCAGTTTAGTGTTTACATGTGATTTTTGATTCTTTCTCTCTGTCTCGCTCATACACACAAACACATGCACAATCTCATACCCTTTCACATACTACTAGAGAGACATTGGTTTAAATCCCATAGAAATTAGAACTTGTTGCTCAGATTTCCCTTAGGAAAAGGAACAGAGAGGCCTGCAGGGCTAGCCCCAAGCCCAAACATGTGAACTCCCTCCCCAGGAGAATGTGGTACAAAGGAGAGCACTGAAGATACAGCTCCGGGAGAGGGGCAGGTCTGCTTGGAGCACAAAGGAGCACACAAAGAGAGAAGGAGCGAGCGAGTGAGCAGACTATATCCTGGTCCACCAAGTCCTGAGAACGATAGCCCTGCTTGGAGCAGACAGTGCACAGAGAGGACCTTAGGACCAGCCCTGCTATGAAACATGGTGTACGTCCCTTACTCCCTTACTGACCCATATCGCTATGGGGGCCAACACTGGAGACACGGTGTGGAAATTGTGCCCAGTCCTACACGACACCCTCACCCCCCCACCCCACCCCCACACACATACACACATGCTGAGGCAAAATATGAAGGAAGTACAACAGAACAGCAAAACAAATGTGTGCATCAGCAAATGTGATAAAGAAAGCTGATGGTGCCTGGCTGTTAAAAGGTATAGTGTCTGGAGTCCTGAAGGCTTGAAGGAAATCAAGTGGCAATCTAACTGACAACCAATGAAAACCACATGGAAGAAGCACACCGACCCCTGTGATCATGAGGTGTCAACAGGATCAGGTATCTGAAGATACAAAACAAACAATCCTATTGAGGTGAACAAGGGGGGACAGCATGGAAACCCAAAGCCTATCTGTGGACAATTGGACATCCCCTACAGTATGGTCACAAGACATGGACAAGCCATCCAGGGTGCAATACAGCACCACCTGAATGTATAAACTTCCTCTAGTTCTTTAACGTTCCTTGCCCCGCTCCCCACACAATCATGACCCCAGTTCTACCTTACAAATCTACCTTACAAATCTGGCTAGACCGGAGCATGTACACTGGTACATATAAGAACGCTTGACACATGGAGTCCAGGACAGAGAAACCCCTCAGAAAAAATAATGAGAGTAGTGATACCAGGTGGCTAGGGGGATGGTGCGAGGAGTATTGGGGGAACTGATCATTATAATCAAAGTATAACCCCTCCCCAGAGTTATGAACAACAGAAACATGGTTGAAGGGGGACAGTGTATGGTTTAAGATATGAAAATAATAATAATTTTAAAATTTTCAAAGATTCATGAGGGTGGGAAGGTGGGGGAAGGAGAAAAAAATTTGAGAAGCTCATATCAAGGGCTCCAGTAGAAAGAAAATGTTTTGAAAAGATGATGGTGACTTATGTGCAAATGTGTTTGACACGTAGATGTATGGATTGTTATAAGAGCTTTAAGAACCCACAATAACAATGATTTAAGAAAAGAAAAAGTAAGTGAGCATTCACAATGGCTGTGGATTATGGAATTAATATTTACATCTGAAGAGGTTTTTTTTTCTATTACAATCATATCTGCCAGCATTTTGCAGTCCACAAGGAATCATTTCCATCTATTTGGAATAAAATTCCGTTTTCCAAATTTTGACAAGGGAAAACCTTTCTAGATACACAATTACCATCACGAATAGTATTGCCAGAGCACAAATAACATCAAAATGAAGTAGCTTCATAACTGAGCAAAGTGGCACATTTGCATATTTACTTCCACTTGTGTGACATTATCAATATTAATAATAAAAGCTTTTTCTCTCCCTAAAATTTACCTGATGAGCTGCCAGTGCACATATGGAAATTTAAGTTTTCTGACATGTCTAAGGTATCTTCCACGTAAAATGACAAAGAGGAAGAGAACACAATATTTATTGACACCTAGACAGTGTACTAAATTATACCATAAATGCGATGCAATTTTGTTCAGGAGGCCCTGGGTTCTATTCTTCCTTCTGGAATAAGAAACTAAAGGAGCTTGGATGTTAGTTCATTGAAATGAGTAACGATATTGCTTGTACTAAATTAGGTCCATCAACTAGATTGTTTTATTATCATTTCCAGATTTATATTCATATTGTATGGAATCAATGAAATAGGAAAATAGGGGCTTTATTTACTTATATATTTAGAAGTAACTGGAACAAACGAGCCAATTTAGGATTATGAGAGCTGTGTGAGAAAGTCAATGAGTCAGTCAAATAATTTACTGAAGGTAAGATTTGTATATCAACTCTGAGAGTAATAACAGGAGAAAAATCTGTTCTGGTAAAAAAAAAGAGGTCACCCTTAACTCATGACATGTACAAAAATGTCTTGTTGTGGGTTAGGTGAAAGTTTCCAGAATAAATCATTAGTAGTATATTTAATAATTCATCCACACTTTGTTTCAACTCCTTATTGCTATTCCCTCCATATACCATCCACCATTTGTTTGTCGTATGATGGTGGCCTGTCAGAATAGACTCTGAAATCTACTTTTGATCAGAAAGTTGCTAATGCAAATGAAAGAAATGATGAAATCAAAGAGCTGAACAGAGAATTAGTCTGGGCAGACTAAAGAAACAAATCCAGTAGAGAACGTTATATCAGAGAGTAATTTTATATCAAGAAAACATCCCAGACCTGTCCAGATAAATTCCCTAAGTCTGATAGTAGCCCATATGTCTGATACCAGTCTATAAATTTCCTTTCAGACTCACCAAACACATGCTATGACACTGAATGCAGGAAGATCACAAGCCAGTGGGTGGAAAGTCTTCTGTATGCCTCCAATGGTGGTGGAAGCAACCCATCTGAGCCCAGGTGTGGGTCTTCACATGGCTCCTCCAGCTCCAGGGCTCTAGCTCCACCAGGGTAGCTCCATGTGTCTTGATAACAGGAATGTCTCACCAGGAGTGAGCCAGTGTCCTGCCTCCAGTGAGCTATGTATCTCCTTAGCACCTCCAAATGAGGTCATCAAGCTGCGAATTGATTGACAGGCTAGTCTCCACCCCTTCGCTCTGAAGTCTCAATTTGACAACAGATTATGTAACTACCACACTTTCTGATGGACTAATTCCATCTAGCATAATGTCCTCCAGGTTCATTCAAGTTGCTTGTTGTTTCACAAATTCTTTAATACTGCATTACAGTCCCATGTGCTTACGTTTATTTATCCATTCATCCATTCGTACACTGATGGGCATTCAAGATTTTGTCCACCTTATTGCTATAATAAATAATGCTACAATAAGCATGGTTGGAAGTCTACCTGTTCGTGTGTCACAGTTCTTTTTTCTTGAATACATACCAGACAGAGAGATCGCAGGGTTCATATGATATTTCTGTCCCTGTGTTTCTGAGGCGATTCACAATGCTTTCTACATAAACTGCGACATGTGATAGTCTCTACATATCCTTACTAGAAGAATTTTTCTTACATCTTGTTATTAATTCAGGAGAGAGAGATGACAGCTTGCATTCTGTTACCAATCCAGGGGGGAATTGACAACTTATAGTCTCTCCTTACTCTCACCAGCAACTGTTGCATTCTGCTTTCTTGCATTTTGATATTGATGCAGGAGTAAGATGTTTTGATTTACATCTCCATACTGGTTAATGATAGAAAATATTTCTTCATGTATGTTGACCACCTAAATGTCTTCTTTAGTGAAGTCATTCTTCATGTCTTTTGTCCATTTTTATAATTGGATTATTTATATTTATTAATTGAGGTGTTCAAGTAGTCTATAGATCAGTCAGAGAGGCCATTGATAATACTCCTTTCCCAAACTACAAGACTTTTGTTTTTTGTTTTTATAACTTCTTTAGGAAAAATATTTTCAGGAATCTAAGTGTATAACTTTTAGGGGATCCCAATAAAATAGTTTATATTCTGCTCTTTATGTGTTTTCAGATATCTTTAATGATTTGCTATTAGGACTTTAAATTTATCTCCATTTCTTTATTATCTTCATAGTATTAGGTTTTACTTTAGGTTATATATATATTAGAGCACAAGTAGAAGTTCCTATTAAATTATGATCTTAGATTATTTATATTGCTCAGATTCGATTAATTAAATTATGTATGTTGTTATTATTAGGCTAGGTATATTTTTAAAATATAATTTTGTTATTTATGTTAATTATATTGGCAGTGTCAGATTTCAATTTATATTGTGTGGGATTAATGAAATAATAAATACTACACAAATTATTGTTTTATTGACAAAGATATTACCAACTAAATAATATATCCACACCCTTAAGTGATGGAGTATAATTAATAACCACTCAAAGCAGAACAGAAAAAATGAAATTTTATTATTAACGTGGCTCTCTAACAGTACACAATAGTACTGTGACTGTTTAGCAGTGTTTACATTATCAAAATTTATTTAATATTTATACTAATGTGTTCTAATAATATAAATCACGTATTACATACAAGTGGATTATAATTCTTAAGATTTGTGACAGGTTGTACAAAGTCATGAAACACACTAAGAACAGGAAACATAATGAGAACATAAACGAAGAATTTTATAATTTATTAACTTGACATCTGCTTTCCAGCTGACAAATCATTATCAAGCCTACTCAATGACCCAGAAAGCTGGAAGGGCCAATTCCACTCCAAAGAGGGTTCAAATGTTAATTAACATTGCACACTCTTGTTGAACTCTTAGAAAGAGTCAAAATAATAATAAATATATAATAAAGTTGATTGTCTTAATATGTGGTTTATTCAAATCGAAATGGCTCAGTCTTGCTTAAAAGACTCTTGCTTATAATAAGTTTTTAATATCCTTTATAGTGTCTGCTAGCATATTTTCATCATGTTTTAATGTAGTAATCATTAAATTTTCTTATATGTTATTTTAAATCTAGTCTTCTCTATTTGACGTGGAAAAGCAAAGACTGTATAAGTATTTATTAGTGTCTATCTTTATTTTGAAGTGAGTTTGGTTTGTCTTTATTTGGGCAATGATGAGTGAGTTTGGTTTGTCTTTATTTCAATGAGACCTGGTGGCGCTGTTTGATAAGCATTGAACTAGTAACTACAAGATCAGCAGATCAAATCCACCAGCTGTTCTGCAGGAAAAAGGTGAGGCTGTCTTTCCCCTTACCAATTTGCAACCTCACACACTCTATCTATTTAGGATGAGTGTGAGTTGGAATCAACTAGATGGCAGTGGGCTCTTTACTTCGGGTGTAACCATGTCTATCAATGGAAGCTTGCAGGTTGCTAAATACATTTTAACAGAAAATCCAGATTAAAATTGACTGGGAAGGAAGGTCTAGCAACATACTCTCAAAATCCAGCCACAAAAAATATGACTCTCAGTGATTTCCATCTATAATACAGGGATGATGGAGAAACAGGCAGCATCTCGTTCAATTTTGGGTGGAATCAGTATGAATTAGGTCCTCACTCCACAGCTGCTGAGATCTTCAATCAAACTAAAAATAGTAACCTTTGCATACATATTACCATTTATAGAGTGTTTTCATAAACACTCGCTTGATTCATATTAAATTGAAACAGATCTACAAAACTCAAATAATAATTGAGCAATTTTCTTGTAAAGTTAGGATGTTGTGGTTGTCAGGGGCCGTCTAGTTAAATCCAATTTATGGGGACTTTCTGAACAAAAGGACAGAAAGTAACCTGGCCGCGCACCCGTCTCGCAGTCAATGCTGTGCTGGAAGCCATCTTGGCTGCTACTATATCAACCCTCCTCTTTTTCACGGACCCTGTGCTTTGCTCCCTTCTGAAAGCATGTCGAAATTACATGCTACAAAGCCCCTCTATCCTCCTGTATACATCAATGTCTGATTGTGCTTCCAAGAGAATCATGCTGTTGTTCCTCTGACCCACGCATTGCCACCAAAGTGGCTCTGACTCATAGCAATCCTACAAGACAGGGTTGAGCGGCCCTTTTGCGTTTCCAAGGCTGTAAATGTTCATGAGAACACAAGCCTCATCTTTCTCCCATGCAGTCCAATGCCTAACCCACGGTGACATGCTTCCTTTGGCACTTTATGTTAAATTCTATGTTCCTAACCCCATCCCTTGAAAGGATTCATTCTTCTTTAGTCTTTTTTACACTGTCTACCTTCTACATGCATTTGAGGTGACTGGAAATACCATGACTTGGATAAAGTGAAACTTAGTCCTCAATGTGACTATTTGCTTTTTAACACTTCACGAGGTCTTTGCAACAGATTTGTCCAATACAATCAATCATTTGATTTCTTGATTCTCCTTCCATAGACGTTAATTGTGAATCCAAGTAAAATGATATATTTGAGGATTTTGATATTTCCTCTTTTTATGGTAGTGTTCCTTATTGGTACTTTTATGAGAATTTCTGTGGCCTTTATGTTGAAGGAAGAAATGATGAAGTTCAAGAGTGAATGAAACATTTCAATGGGAAGCTTGAGAATTCAATGTAAAATATTCAAAATGAAATATGCGAAGTTCTAGAGTTAAAAAACGAAAAGGAAGAATGTGCTCAGGATACCTTCATCTGAAAGACTGCAAGAAAAATTCAGTCTTTTAGCTGCAATATTGAAAGATTCCATGGTCAATATATTGAACAATGTAGGAAGCATCAAAGGATGATGGCAACACTAAAGCTGATTTTTTTAATAGCCATACAACTCTTCTCGATATGATTGAACTATTGAATTTAGTGATAGGTGGATTATGTGCCAAAACCATTTAAGAAAATAATATGGAAAGTATACACAGATTCACTATACCAAAGTTACTAGTCAATATTCAACAATTTCAAGCAGGAGCATGTGAGCAAGTACCAATAACCAAAGGAAGAAGTCCAAGCTGCACTGAAAGCACTGGCTAAAAACAAGGTTTCAGGAATTGATTAGCTATCAATTGAAATGTTTCAACAAGCTACTGAAGTCCTGAAAGCACCCATTAGTTTGTGTCAGGACATTCGGAAGACATCTTGTTGGCCAAGGGAAGCTTGTAAGGATACTGGAAGAGGTATCCATATTTGCACTCATTCCACAGAAAAGTGACCCAACAGAATGCTCAAATGATAGAACAATATCATTGATATCACAGGCAAGTCAAACTGTGCTGAAGATAATGCAACAATGGTTGCAACAGTATTTTAAGAGACAACTGCCAGAAATTCAGACCAGATTCAGGAGAGGGTGTGAAAAAGAGGATCCAACCAAAATCAAACTCCCTGCCAGCAGGTTGATGCTGAGATCCTGTAGAGCAGGGTAGATATCATTGCTGAGATCAGACAGATCCTCGCTGAAAACAGAGAATACCCGAAAGATGTTTATTTGTGTTTCAATGATTTTGTAAAGAGATTCACCTGTGCGGCTTATAACAAACTATGAATAACCTTGAGGAAATGGGGATTCCAGAACACTTAATGGTGTTCATGCAGAACCTATGCACGGATCCAGAGGCAGTTGTGTGACCTGAACAAGGGCAAACTGGATGGTTGAAATTTAAGAAACATGAGAGTCAGGGTTATATCTTCTCACCATATTTATTCAATCTGTATTCTGAGAAAATAATCAGAAACATTGGAATACATGAAGAAAAATGCACAGCATAAGGATTGCAGGAAGACGTTGAAAGTGAGGAAGAATTTAAGAACTTGCTGGTTAATATTAAGAATTACAGCCTTTAGTATAGATTGCAACGTAAAATAAAAGAAAAGAGAAATATTTACAACTGGATCAATAGGGACATCATACTAAGAGGAGAAAGACTGATGTCATAAATGATTCCATCTTGCTTGGCTCCCCATTCAACGCCCATCCTAATAGAAGTCAAAACATGAAATAGCATGTTGCACTGGGTAAATATGCTTTCTGCACAAGACCTCTTTAAGGTGCTGAAAGGTAAGGAAGTTGCCTTGCAACCAGAGTTGTACCTGAAGCTAGCCATTAAATTCCCAAGCACCTCATATGCATAGGAAAGTTTGAGAGAAAATAAGGAAGACTGGAGAATGAATGCATTTAAATTATGATGCTGGTGAGAAATATTAAAAGAACCTGGGATTGACAAAAGAAACAACTTTTTCTAGGAAGAAGTATAGTCAGAATGCTCCTTAGAACACGGATGGTGAGACCTCCTCTCAGGTACTTTAGACAGGTTGTCAGGAAGCATCACTCCCTGGAAACTATCTAATGCTTTCTTAGGTCCTCGCCAAGATGAATTGACAGTGTCTGTAAGGATGGTTCAAGCATAAGAACAAGTGTGATTATGGTCCAAGATTTGATTCTGTTGTACATTGGG
The DNA here is from genome assembly GCF_050624435.1 of Tenrec ecaudatus. NCBI lineage: Eukaryota > Metazoa > Chordata > Mammalia > Afrosoricida > Tenrecidae > Tenrec > Tenrec ecaudatus. The sequence goes on from NC_134540.1 coordinate 29,104,765, forward strand.
TCACTATGGGTCTGAATCAATGCCAGGGCATCTGGTAGCAATGGTCAGAAATGAACAGAAGTAATTGCTGTTATATGGTACCTTATACCCCACATGCCTGGAGCTAATTTCATTGGTTTTATTATCTCCATACATTCTTCATTGTCAGTTCTCCTACTAATAAAACTATTTAAAAAATAATAATGAAAACAAATACTACTCTTTCATCGCAACTCGCGGTGACTCTGTAGGGTAGGGTAGATCTACCCCTGTGGGTTTCGGAGGTTGTAACTCTTTATGGGAATAAAATGCCTCATCTTTTTCCTGTGGAGCAGCTGGTGGTTTTAAATTGTGTTATGCGCAGTCCAACATACAGCCCTCTTTGCCCCCAGGTCTTCTTGTCCCCTACTAATATAGAGCATGACAGATAAAGCATTTACAACTCCACGCAGTCTTTTTGTTTTCATTCTCAGGTGAAACCAAAGTTTCGTTTTCTATTGTCACCACTCTAGTCAAATAATCCACTAGACTAGTGCAGGGACAATGAATGATTTCATGTGGCTCTTGTAGTCAACATCTCTACCTCCCACCAAATGGCCTTGCCCTGTATGGGTCTGGTAAGAAGATAAGGGAAGATACTGACAGGATTCCTGCGGTTTTACATAATCTTATGTCAACTTGAGGGTATTAAGAGTGAAAGGGTGGAACTTGGCCTGTCACTCAGGTCACAACTTGACTGGAAGGCAACTGAGATAAAGGGCTCTCTGGGGACCTTTTCTGTATGCCTTCACCTTCCTGTTGACAAGCCACATGGAGACTTGCTGAGACCTGTGAGAGCCCTGCTTTCTCTGCTTCATTTTCCTGTTGGTGAGCCATGTGCCTGAGACCTACCAGAACCTTGTGATGCTTTCATCGCTATTGGATCCCCAAGGCTGGTCTTTGATCTTCCTGAATTTTGTACCATTGCATGTGCTGTGTGAGTCTAAAGATGGATTGATGGACTATTGGACTTCTGGGCCAATATTAGACATATGGACTTGATCTGGACGGGGCTGGGATGGCTTCTTAATATTCAATTACTCTTTGATATAAAGCCCTTTGTTTCTTTCTTTCTTTTAAATTTTATTTTATTGGGGGCTCTTACAGCCCTAATCACAATCCATGCATATATACATTGTGTCAAACACATATGGTGTCATCATCTTTTACAAAACATTTTCTTTCTACTTGAGCCCCTAGCATCAGTTCCTCATTTTCCCCTCCCTCCCCATCCTCCTTTCCCCATGCCTCCTTGACAATTTGACCCCAATTTTATCTTACAAATATGGCTAGCCCAGAACACAGGGAATCCAGACCAGATAAGCCCCTCAGGACCATTAAGGAGAGGAGCGATACCAGGAGGGTAAAGGTGGGGGGGGGGTAGAGGTAAGGGGGAACCAATCACAATGATCAACATATGGTCCCTATCCAAGGGAGATGAGCAGAGGAAACGTGGGTGAAATGAGACATTAGTTGATGTAAGACATAAAGCTCTTTCACATACATACTCCTATATGAATATCATTGGATTTGTTTTTTTAGTCTACCTGGCCAAAAACAATTCCCTTCAATGATATCCTATTGTGTATAAAATGAAACTACTTAGAAGCAGGGGCCGGATCTCATTGCCCACTAGATCCAGGAGTGGAGTATATCCTCTGGACCGAGATCCCTGTAATGTGAACCTCCTATCCAGAAAACAGCTTTCCCAGCCAAGGAGCAGCAGTAGAGCCAGGAGGTAGAGTATGGAACAGAGTGGTGGACTTTCCAAGCCATAGAGAAAGTCATGTGCCGGAGGCTGGCTTGCAGAGTGGGGTGCTGGGCTTGCTGACTCACGGAAGTGGAGCTGAGTGCCTTCTGGCTGTGGCTTACTAGAGTTGAGGGCCTCTGGGCACTTAACTCAGGACCTGGTTTCATTGACCCATGGCATCTGAACTGAATGCCCTCAGGTTGAGGCTGACAGCAGTGTGTTAGTCTGTGTAGACTAGAGAAACTAATTCATGGACACACATCTGTGTATAAGGAAGAGGTTTATATATAAGAGCAATTGTACATTGTAAAAACATCCCAACCCAGTGAAGTCCAAGGTCATAAGTCTGATAGTAGCCTATATGCCCGATACCAATCTATAAAATCCTCTTCAGACTCATGAAACATATGCAATGAAGCCAAATGCAGGATGATCACAAGCCAGTGGGTAGAAAGTCTTTGGGTCCAGTGGCGTTGTAAACATCTCAGCGCTGGCAGGAGTCTCTGCGTGGCTTCTCTGGATTCAGAGGTCTGGTTGCATCTGGGTATACCCACGTAGCTTCTCCAGCTTAGGGCACCATCGTAGTTCCATGTGTCTTGTCAGCCTCAATGTGTCCCAAGGAATTGCAGAGAGAGAGAAATGTCTCCCACCTCAAAGGGGGAGGTAGCGGATTTCCCAGAATTCTCAAGAGAAGTCCACGCCCACACAGAGGCCTCATTGGCTATGGTCTGATTGACAGGCTAGCCTCCACCCCTACATTCTTAATCCTCAAATTGGCAAACGATTATATATCTACCGCAAGCAGAGTGGAATGCCACTTCGGGCAGTTTTTAGAAGACAATAAAGAACTTCGTACCGTGTCCTGGTAAACAACTCAATGTGCAGAATTTCTCACTGGCATTACAGCTTTCTGACTTCCCGAATAGCTCCTTCGTCATACGTTTTGTCTGTGAGTTGTGAGTAATCATCGCGAGGGATAGGAGGATCCAGAGTGGTAAAATAGAGAACATGAAGACAAACTAATTCACTTCTTGCCTTTTTCAGAAATTCACAACACTGTCAGTTTAACAAACAAACACAAAATTGTGAATAATGATGACTGTTCTTTAGCATATACTATATTTAACATAAATGTTAAGGCACTTCATGGGTTGGATTTTGCACAGTTACTTAGAGGAGACTTATTCACACTTTTCTCAACACATTTTTACATTCTGTTCCTTTAGAGTGGAACATATCTCCCACTCATGCTTTATATTTTAGTTTAAATCTATATTATCTTATTTCTTTTGACGTGTTAAAACAGGAACCACATGCTATGATTCCTCAGAGTTCCATTATTATTAAATGACATTTATCACAGTGGATATACCTGTGTGATTTTGTAATCAGTGTGTTCTCACTGTCCCCTCCCCAGCCTAGACATAGCTCATATTATAAATTTCCTCAGAACACATGAGAAGTGTATTTTTGTACAGAATTGTATGTGCCTAGCCAATGTCTGGCACACAGTTCACACTCAATCACATTAACTGACCTGACTTTGAAGCATAATTATATGCTCACATTCCATATTTTTATTCAAATAACATAAACGTTATGTTTGTTTTGTAAAGCAGGCAACCCACTTGTGTATTCATTTTCCTATTTGTGCTATGTGTTTTGTATGCTTGTGCTTTACTTACATGCACAGATTTTAGGTGGAAAATAACAGGATTTATAATTCCAGGAATACCAGTCCAATTTTTATTTCCTTAAAACACATTCTTTCGAGACCAGAATATCTTTATGCTGCATGTACCTCTCAAGCCCTTACCTAAGTCTGTGTGATAGAGATTTGCACTGGGGATTTGTATTAGACTTTTGTTGGCTTATAGGTAAAATCTTTGGTTGTATCAAAGCAATGATAGTTTGAGGTTTATTTGCTACTAAATTGCATTTTAATTTTTGAGAAACACAGCTGAAAATTGTATGAAATTAATAGCAACCTTATTTAGAGATAGCTTGCATAAACCTATGGCGACAATCGCAGTTCAATGGTACAATTCTCCTTGTCACTGAAGAAGATTTCAGTTTGATTCTAGCCAATGTACCTCTAACCAGGCACCACTTGTATGTCATCAGAGTCTTGTGCATTTATGTAATAAATTTAGGGAATACCTTTCAACAGAGTTCCCAGACTTAGATAGTAGGCCAAGGATTCTGCTTCAAAAAATCAGCCAATGGATCACAATGACTCAATCCACAATCAATCTTGGGATTCATTGAAAATAGACCGAATTTTGTTGTGGTGGATGGAGTTCCAATGAGTTCAGAAGCAAGTTTATGGCCCCCAACTCACTAAACTCAGTCCCACCGAGGCAATGTTAACTCATAGCAAACCCTGTGGATTCCCAACACTGGAATGGTTTATGGGAGTAGAAAAGTCCAGGGTATTTTGCCCGCGGAGCTGCTACTGGTTTTGAACTGCTGACTATGTGGATCACAGACATATGCTTAACCATCAAGAACATGCATTAATTATATTTTGACTTTATTTTAATGAATAATTAAAATACCTAGGGATAGTTTTGATTTTGTGTAAAGTCTGTATTTTAAAATCACTCGACCATGTAGTAAACATTTGAAAAGTACTAAGTGCTTCACATTCTTAACATATATTTTCTCTGATTAAAAATAAAGTAGGATTGTTGTCATAAGGAGGTATTAGTTTCCTTCAGTAATTACATCAACAATGACAACATTGTACACAGAACAATACCTTCATTTAAAGGTTATAGAGGCACTAAAATCTATATTTTTAAAGTTTTTTTAACGTAACTGCTCTAGGTTGATTCATTGAAGAAAACTGATGTTTCAGTGAAAGCTTTGGATTTAATTTTTCTAGTCTGTGTCAGGCTCTCATAATGCAATGTCAGTTTGTGGAACTGTGATGGTAGTACCAATGACACTGAAATTTAAAATACCAGCAGTGTCACGATGATGGACAAATTTCAGAGAACCTTCCATAATAAGCCAGACTAGGAAACAGGACAGACTACATCTGGAAATTCGTCATGGAACAGAACATATAAAAAGAAATACCCTATCCACATTTGAACTGAAATTGTCAGGAATGGATGATTTTAATAAGATTATTATGTGATTTATTATTCTGGGATTGACAGATTTAAGAAGAATGGCTTAATATTCATTTTTAAAAATTATATTTCAAGATCTACATTATAGCACAGTGCTATATATGACATTAATTGCATCCCTGAAAGGAGAACAGGTTCATATTTTTGAAATTTATACCCCAATTAGTAACGCCAAAGGAGGAAGTTAAGTAATTATACAAATTTCTGAAATCTGAAGTTGATCCAACATGCACTCCAAATTCATTTGTAATTGCTGGAGACTGGAGTACAAATGTTAGAAAAAAAGAGGAACACTAATTGAAAAATATGGTCATGTTGACAGAAACAATACTGGGGATAGAATTTTGTAAAACTTAAAACCGCTTACTTCAAAAACCTTCTTTTTCAAACCAGTGACTACACACATGCACCTCACAAAATGGATTAAACAGGACTCAAGTCATCGTTGTCTGTGAACAGAGATGAGTGATAGCTCAATATTCCCCATCAAAACAAGACTAGGGGCCAACCGTGGAACAGACTATCAGTTTCTCATGTACAAATTATAGTTGAAGCTGGTGAAAATATAAACAAGGTTGTGAGAGTCAAAATGAACAACTGAAGAATACATTTGACACATCGAACACTAGTGAGTAAAGACCAGACAACTTGTGAAATAACATCAAAAATATCGTGAATGAAAAAAACAAAAAATCATTACAAACAAAAGGTAAAAAGAGAAAAGACAAAAGCAGATGCCAGAAGACACTATGAAAATTGCTTCTGAATATAGAGAAGCTGAAGTCACTAGAGTAAATGATTGTAAGGGAGCTGAAAAGGAAATGTCAAAGGGTAGTTAGCTAAAGCAGATGGAGTAAAGTATTATAAAACGTACATAAGGACAGAAGTTAGAAATGCAAATGCAGGAATACATTCAGTATTTCTCAAGATGGAAGAACTGAAGACAAGCTTCCAACCTCATGCTGAAATATTGAAGGATCCTAGGGGCCAAATACTCGGCAATGCAGGAATTTCCAAAGCAATTGTCAACAGTCAACCATACACGAGGTAGCATATGGTCAAGAATTAATAATATTGGGAATCAGATGGAGAATGGGGCCTCCAGAGAACAAGCATGGAAAGATCTCCTCAGCAAACGCCAGAGAGTTCCAAACCAAATGAATCCCCCACTCTCTGGAAAACAGGCAAACAACAAAAATTTAAGTACATTAAAAGAAAAATTAAGTCAGAGATCAGCAAACTTGGCCAATTGTCTCAGACTCCCCTTCGCCATTCATCAGTGCCCCAAGCTGCTCCAGGGCATCCCAACTCTTCCTGCATGAGCTGATCCTTCTCAGTGGCTGCTTGGATTATCTAGCCAAACCCCTCCACTGACTGCCCACTAAGCATCCTGCAGGAAAAGCTGATCACATCAGCAGCTTGGAACAGAGATATTCACTACAAAAAACAATGCTCTATCAATATTTTTCTCTACTTGCTTCTTGGGAACCCCTTCTCCCATGTTCAATTCTCTCCCCTGATACAGTGGATATATGTACATACCAGCCCTTCCAAAGACACAGGAATCCCTTCCCAAACTGCTGCTTACTTTGGTGTACTTTCTGGTTATATATATGTATATATTTTTTCTATTCTTTCTACTCCCATAAACAGTTACAGTCTCATAAAAATCACCAGGAGTTGCTGTGAAGCAGCATTGACCCAATGCCCAATGACAGTGAGTTTGATTGGATTTCTTCTTTTAAGCTAATCAATTAATTTGTAGTATGTTTTTGCCTTTGAATTTAAGGTGTGTCTCTGTTAGGCAGCATGTAGAAGGATCTTGTGTTCTATTCCAGTCTGCTACTCTGACTTTTGATATGAAGTTCTGTTGCTATGGCACCATGAAAATGGGCAGGTCTGGGCCTCCAAGGACAAGGGCGCAAGGTCTGCATTTTAAAAGGGCCTGATATGGGTGGGTGTAGTTTATCTGCATCTGCTTTGGAGTGCTCATGTCTTCTGGGGGAAAGGGCCACCGATTAATTTAAAAGAACAGGAAAATCCACCAAGCCAATGGCAACCATAAAAAGGCAGGAGTCGAATAGTAATCTCCAATAAAATAGACTTCAAGGAAATAACAATGAAAAAGAGTAATGGACACTAAATAATTATTAAAGAAACAATAGACCATGAACATATTACCATAATACATTCACTCAACCACTGAAGCACCCTTGAAATGCATCAATCAAATTCTCACAAATTTGAAGAGTGAAATAAATACCTCCACAATAATAGCAGGATACTTCAACATATGACTTTCAAGGAAAGACAGATCATCAGGAAAGACTCTCAATAAAGAAACAAGAGATAAACAAGAAAGCCAATCAACTCAACCTCCTAGACATATACAGAATCTGCAGCCCAACAGTAACATAGTATACATTCTTCTCCAGTGAAGAAAGGTACATATTGAAGAATACATCATGTTAAACCACAAAGCAAACCTCTAGAAATTAAAAAGCATTGAGTTTCCACAATCTATTCTGCTGCACTGTCTCTGTTCTGTCTCCATTGTTCCGGCCTCAGTATCTGACAATGTTTCAACATTATGCATGAGGTTTTCAGTGTCTACATCCTACATAGCAAACAGTTCATTTCTTCTTAGTCTCTTCATAGTCTGGAAGCTGCACTGAAACACGTTCACTTTGGGAAGTGAAAGTGGCATTTGAAATACAAGTGACATAATGTTCAGCATCACACAAACCACCACACAACAACAAACTGAGAGACAAGGTGGCAGAAAATCTATAAAAGATTGCTTTGACTTATAATTGACTCAATGACAGTGGGTTTATTGCTATCCTACACAATCTGTACATTGAACAAGAGGTAGTCCTATGAACAGAAAAGGGGAGACTAAATGTTTTAAAATAAGGAAAAGGAAAAGTCAGGTTTGTACCCTGAATCATATGGGACTTTCTACTCCTGTGAAAAGTTACAGTCTCAGAAACCCTCATAAGTTCTACCCTTCCTTCCCTGTAGTGTCATTATGAGCCAGCAATGACTCCATAGCAATGCGTCTAGTTTTGGTTAATTCCATCTGTGTGCTGATCAAATACAATGACATATTTGAGATTATATGAAAGAGGAGGTGGCATCAGGATTGGAAGAAGACACAGTAACAACCTTTGTTGAAAGAAGATTTGAAGCACTTACTGCTAGTGACAACATATTATAGCCTTACAGTCTTCGATATTAATTATACCTCAATTTAAAGAAAACAGTAAATTGAGCAAATCTGCTGTGAAAGATCTCTTTAAAGATGTTTAAAAAACAAGCCATCTGTCCCTTTGGAGACTAAGGCACACCTGACCCAAGCCATGAAATTTTCAACCGTTGCCATGCATGTTAAAGTGGATAATAGACTGTTCAAAAAAAAAGTAAATCTATATTGGAAGAATAGTCAGGATCCTTCTTAGGATCAAGGATAGTGAAACTCCGTCTCCAGCTCCTTGGGCGTGTGATGAGGAAGGCTGGCCTCTAGAGTACAGTATGCAATTAGGGGCAGACCTTCAATGAGATGACTTACCCCAATGGCTATAGCAATGGGTTGAACCGTGACAGTACTTATTAATCTGGCACAGTATTATTTTATTCTGCTCTACATAAGACTGTTATGAGTTGAAACCAACTTGAAGGCATCTAACAATTGCACATTTCGTCCTCTTTGAATTGTGTACCTGCCAGGCTGCCTTTTTTTACTTATGTTATTCGTGTGTTCATATATTCCTTGAGTGACACATTGTTTTTGTAATTTAATTTTAGCTTTGCCTCCTATCTACATTTGACAAAGTAAAACCCTCATCCAGTATGTTTATACAGAAGCTCTCTTAAATGAACACTTCAACTATTTCGTATAATACCATCATCCACACACAAGGGTATTTCTTATCATTGGCATCTTATCTTGCCTACTCTATAAGTTATAAGCAAGCTTATTCATACACAGACATGCCTTGTCTTCAAAAGGTTTCTTACTGTGTCTGGGGTCTTATACAGGGGTGTGACTTCAATTTTTTTCTTATACAATAATCCAGAATAATTTACATTTATAAAACTTGAAATTTCACTGGCAGATTTCAGTTTGGGGTTATAGGATTTAATACCTAACCTTTTGGCTAACTAATCTCCTTCGGTCAATACTAAACCTGGTAGTACAGGAGGTAAAAATGGGCTACAGTCAAGTTCAGATAAAGTTGTATGTTGCACGCTCTGCATTTTTGGAGGTAGAGGGAAAAACTTTTTAAAGGCTCCGTGGACATTCCTCTTTAATGTCTTTAAAGCACCATATTTTATCAAATGTGAGAGGAAACATTTTAAATTGGTTCCATAAATTTATTTATAATGTGCTTGACCTGCCAACAGACTTTTTTTTTAGAGTTAAATTCTTTTAAATAAAGTCAAACTTTTATTACTTAAACACATAAAAACTTCCGTACTTAGGGGGCTCTAAAAGGTGATTTTATGATTGGTTTTAGATGACTCATAAACTACACTCCTGAGATTTTTACCCACACCAGTCAGAGCCATGCTGAGTATAAGCATTCTGACTAGCCCCTTGTTAGACATTGTTGTTTCAATTAGCTAACTGAATGTAAGAAAGGGAATATGAATATCAAAAAGTTAAAAAATACATGCATATGCATAGAAATCTATATTGAAGTGTAAAGACTAGCTTGTTTTGAACACTGTTGCCAAATTTCTCTATCAATAAATTAAGAAGAAAAAGAGGAAAAAACAATAAATGATTAACTATTCCTTAAGTCCTCTGACAGGAATCCATAGGTGGTACAAGCAGATAAATCCTCAAACGCTGTCCAAGAAGTTTATAGTTAAAATACTCCCAAAATGATCTCAGACGACAGGCCTGGAAATCTACTTCCCACAAAGCAACAGGCTTGCATCCTTGTGGTAGACTTGATTCTCTACACGTGCAGGTGACCACGAGTTAGAAACAACTTCATGCCAATTAACAGCAGCAAAAACTCTCTTCAACAGATTTATTGGGGTTTTATTAGTTAAAGTAGAAAACAAAAAGAATAAATTTTTTATATTATATTTTTTATATTATGTTTTTCTCTGAAGTGCCATCCAGTTGGTTCCAACCAATGCAGAGCGCCCAGTGACCTCATGTACAATAAATGAAATACTGCCCCGGTCCTTCACCATCCTCCACGATTGTTCCTCTGTCTGAGCCCGTTGTCGCAGCCACTGTGCCCATGCACCTCCTTGAGGGCCTTCCTCTGTGTCGCTGCACTGCCCCTCCACTTCTCCCAGAAGGATGTCCTTCTCAACCAAAATCTGTAAAATGAAGTCTGGCTGTCTTTTTCACTCTAAAGAGCACTCTGGTCTCACGTCTATAAAAACATAGGAAACATTAAAAATATATAAGCATTGATTAAGCTTTAGAGTTAAATATAAAGCTATCGTTTGAAATGCTTATTCATTGGCTTATTGGGTTTTCTTATATTAAACTAAACCAGTAATCAAAATAAGACAAAGTAAATATATTCTAAGTTTTTTACTATGAGTTGTTAAGTTTTATTTTTTCCTTAGGAGAAAATTGTATTTTCAGAGATTTCTACGTGTTATTCAATGTGATCTGCCCAAGGTACTTCAAGTAATAAGTGGGACAATGGAAATGGCAGTCAGATAAAGAAAATAATACAAGTGAAGCTTGTGAAACATGTTTTGTCCCCATCCGTGTCAGCATTTTGCTAGTTCCCATGACCTTTATACTGTCAATGCATTGTTGTTAGGTTGTTTTGCGTCGTTTGTTTTTATCCACAGGGTGCCTTAGACATATATCCAAAGACAAATAAATTTGAGATAACTTACCAACATTTTATAAGGATTTTATTTTGTTGCTACCAAAAAAAAGTAAAAAATGTAATTTGTCAGCTTACAAACATGAAATTTTATCTTAAAAATCATTGGCTTTTGTATTTTTTACTCTCTTTTCAAAAACCTATTGTAAAATGTTCTTCACATGTACTTATGTTCCTTGTGGATTTTATGCAGTTCAGGAAATGATTATATTTATGATTAGTTCAGAAAACACTAATTACTACAATAGGAAACATGGTTTTATAAAAATGCACTTCTACTCTCAAGAATTTAAAATCTATAGGAGTGATATAAGCACATTATATCAAAATAAGGATAAGTCAAGGTAAACATAAAGATAATGGATTAAATATAGATATAGAGCTTATTGATACAACTGTAGATAATGTAACTATAAATCAGGTTTAGTACCAGGCTACTGGCAAAGAAAGATCATCATTGATTATTCTAGAAAAGATACATACTGGCACTACTTTCCGAAATAAGTCCTATTAGTAACACATATATTAGTAACAATTGAAGTAAACAATGAAGTTTAGCACAATTTTATAAATATTTTCATGCTTCATTAGTACTTAAAATATTCCCCCAAGCAATGACTAATATTTTCACTACAGAAATCACTTTGTTCCTTTGGTTGCTGAGATTAACTAAAACTTTTATCCTTTACTAAATGATGGCAATGATAATGACATTGATGATAATGATGCTAATACTGATGACTATTTATTGAGCATTTCCTCTGCTTTGAGTCAGATCATGTTTAACGTGAATAATCTCACTTAACAAACAACACATTTCTGAGGTCTTATGACTAGAATCGGAAATTTTAAGTGAGAGAATCCAACATTATCAAGATTTTAGGATTTGAACAATTTCAAATGTCAATTAACATTAGGATTTAAACCATGGCCTCTCAAAATCTAAGAAGCCCTGATATCAGTCTGATAAACCACTTCAGGGCAGAGAGATGTGGCTGTCTGCTCGTGTAGAGATTTCCAGCCTTGCGAGCTCTCTATGGGATCCGTTTGGGGCAGACTTGACTAAATGGCAATGATAGAGCTTTGGGTTTAATCAAAATCAGAAAGCTAAACTTATATAAATAATAATCCTTCTGACAGTATAGAAATACCTTATGTCGTGAATTGAATTATGTCCCCTTAAAAGATATACTGCAATCCTGATCTCCCTACTTGTACATGTGATCTTTTTGAAAATAGGGCTGTCGTGTGTATGGTTTGGAGTTTTCTTTTTTTGTTTTGTTTTTGAGATACTATCGATTGCATTAACATGAAATCCTACTGGAACAGAATGGGTCTTTTGGAAATTTAATCTGAATGGGGTCTTTAAAACGAGAACAGCCATGGAGAGTAAGGTCGGTGCCATGGGAAAACGCCATGTGAGGTTGATCGACAAGACAAGGCATATCAAGGCTACTGGAAACCAGCATAAATTGGAGGAGGGCATAGACTAGGTCCTTTCTCAGAGCTTTCAGAAGAAATCAGCATAGCTGGATTTCTAGGTTTCAAAACTGAGATAATAAATATCTGTTCTATAATCTATAATTTGCATATGACAACCCTAGGAATCTAAGACACTTACTCATTGCAGTGTGGTATAATTTCAAGTTTGAAAATGAAAAAAAAGATAAATTTTTGCTCACAAATCAGTAACAGGTTTTTCTTTCTTTCATTACTGGTCATCTACAAACCTACGTCTAGTAAGGCCATAATATGATTACTATAAGTAATCATCTTGACTTAAGGCACTTAATCAACTTCATTTGTGAGCATCAAGAATCTGGTTTACGCTCACCACAGGTAATTAAATCAATATCCTATTGCAGATTGGCTGCTTGCTTTATTGGGAAAACATCTTCAATTTGACATAACATTCACTTGTATGATACAACAGATAAAAATCAAAGGTCCAAAAATGTTAATTTTCTTTTTCTATGTTGTCCCACGGTATGTACTCAACGAAGATCATTTTCTAATTTAGATTTTCATTTGAGTACAGCACAATCATGAGGGTAATTATTGGTGCATATTTGGGTCTCTATAAAGCATACCTCTAGTAAGTGTGCACATGTTATTAGGTATCATCAAGTCAGGATTCACTCCCGGAGAATCTATACAGAACAGAACCACACCCGCCTGGGCCAGAGTCATTCTCTCAATCGTTAACGTTTGAGCCCACTGTCTCGTCACTCTTTTCAATTGCCATTCTGCTTTACCATGCGTGATGTCCTTTCCAGAAATTAATTTCTCATGATACATCCAAATTAGGTGAGAGGAAAGCTTACAATCCTTGCTTTTAAGGAACATTGGCTGTTCTTTCTGCCTACAGAGATTTTTGTTTGTTCTTCTGCCAATCCATGATATGTTCTGTAGTCCTCATCAACACTATCCGGGAAATGCATCTGTTTGCTGGCCTTCTTTATTCATTGTCCAGTTTTCATGTGTTTATGAGGAGATAGAAAATGCCATGACTTGGGTCAAGAACACTTCATCTTCAAAATTATATTTTTAACTCTTTGATCCTTTATGGAGAGCTGGTGCAGTAGTGGTTAAGTGTTGGGCTGCTGACTTCAAGGTCAGCAGTTGAAAACCACCAGTCACTCTGTGGGAGAAAGACGAGGCTCTCTACTCCTCTGAAGAGTACAGTCTCAAAAACTCATAGAAGCAGTCCTACCCTGTCCCATGGCCTCCCTATGAGTGGAGTAGACTCCATGGCAGTAAGTGCAGCAGATTTGCCCAGTTCAGAATGTCGTTTGATTTCTTGACTGCTGCTATATTGAGTATTGATTGTGGATCCAAATAAACTGAAATTCTTGAGAACTTCAATTCCTTATTTTATCATGATGTTCTATTGATACAATTATGAGATATTTTTATTTCCCTTATGAATTGCAATTCATATCAAAGCCTTTAATATTTTATCTTTATCAAAAAGTGCTTCCGGTGTCATCGGCACATGGCAACTGTTAATAAACTTTCCTGGAATACTGAAGCCCATGAATGAATGTTTTTGATCAAATGCTACTAGCACTCAGCTAAACAAACAAACAAACTCACTGCCATTGAGTCAATTCTAACTCATGGCAACTGTACACAGCAGGACAGAACTGCCCCTGTGGGTTTTTGCAACTATTATATGGTTTATTATTCTGTGAATGACAAATAAATTTAACTGGAATAATACTCATTTTCAAGAAGAATATTTCAAGATCTAACTTAAAGTACAATGTTATATATGATACCATGTATATCCCTAAAAGGAAGACAAGTTAATATTTTTAAATGTATAACCCAAACAGTAAATCCAATTATTTCTCTCTAGTTTCCTCACCTTTTTCTGGATCTGGATGCTGAATCTGATTAATCTATCTCCTGTTTGTTGCCTGCTGATCCCAAGAGCTTTCAGTGGATACCCAACTTTGTATTCATACTCTGTATGCACCAATCAGTGGCATGCACCAATCAGTGGCTTCTGCTCCATCTTCTTGCATTTTATTCTTTAGTTCCTGCAGCTACATGAATCAATAAAATCTTCCAGCTCCCATCTACCTATGAACTTCAACCAGACTGGAATAATTGACTGACTTCTACAATGGCGTAAGCCAATTCTTGATATAAATATCTTTCTATATACTTAGACAAGAGTTTCTCAAAAGATCCCCAGGAAAACACACCATCCTACCTTAGCATTAACAGCAAAGTTAAAAAGTATATGACAAATTCTGGAAAGGGTGTGGAGAGACTGAAATGATCATCCATTCCTAGTAGGGCTGTAAAAAACATGCAGAAACTGTAGACAATGAATGGTATGACATCTTAAAAATTGGGACCAGAAATATTATGTTATCTGAATCTGTACATATTAGTACGTATATATTACTTATCTGTGATATGTATATGTGTGAAGCATACAGATACATGTTCAGGCATCTATAGTTCTCTCTCTATAGAGAATTAATATATATTTCAATATGCATATTGCATATATGTGAGAGTAATAAGCACCATAAAAAGATATTTTCAGACTCATGTTCACTGAAACATTGTTCACAATAGCAAAAAGGAAACCATCCTAGGTGTTCATCAACAGAGGAATAAGTAAATAAGCAATTCTATGCATACACAATTGAACAATACAAAATGTTAAAAATAATGAGGAATTTGTAAAACTACTCATAACATGAATGAATCCGAGGATATGATACTGAGTGAGATTAGTGAAGTGACAAATATTATGATACTAGTACAATAAAAAGTTAAAAATAAAAGATTTATATACACAGAAGAAAACGTTTTTGAAGGTTACTAGAAAAGAGAGGGTACGAGTGAGTTAATGATTAACCAGAAGTTAGGTATTTATGATCATTGGAAAGGTAATATAAAAAAAGTGTGGGGTCAACACAGAATGAGCAAGTAAAAATAAGGAAGTGGGAGAAGCACAGGCATTAAAATCAGCAAAAGCAAATATTATTACTTTAGGCAAATATCATTACATTCTCAAATTTACAATAAGATTAATTAGAATACTCCACAAGTGGCTATGTTGACACAAAGGCTGAAGAAGTGTAGTAAAGTAGATGGGATCACATTCATGATTGTTTGTGAAACACACACATATAGGAATGATGATGTTTCTACTTATATAGTTACATATTATGCAAATATAGTCATGAATGCAGTATAGCATACAGGAGGAGCATGCTCCTTAAGGGGATAGGATTCCTTCTTTCAAAGTGAAGATAGCAAGACTTTGCTTAAGATACTTTGAATGTGTTATCAGAGGGACACGTTTCGGACGAAGGTCCTCACGCTTGGTAACAGAGACTGAAAATGAGTTGGATTGTAGCTATGTTGGTGGAATAAATAAATCATTGATTATGAAGATGGGGAAGCATCAAGACCTGGTATTTGTAATCACCTTGTATGCATGAGAAAGTTAAACCTTGAATAAGGAAGACCACAGAAGAACCCATGTTTTGACTTATGGTGGTGATGAAAATCAGTGAATGTATGGACTTCCCAAAAGTAACAATTTTGTCTGGGAAGAAGTGCAGCCAGAATATTCCTGTGAGGCAAGGATGGTAAGATTTTATCTCATGTGCTTTGGACATGTTATCTTGAGAGGCCGGTGCCTACAAGAGGATGCCATGCTTAGTGAAGAAGAGCGTTAGAGAAAACCAGGAAGGTTTTTGACTATAGGGATTAACATGGTGGCTGAATCAATGAGTTCAAATATAAAAAGAATTTTGGGGATGGTATGGGACGGGCAGCGTTGTTCACTTGTACAAAGGGTCACTTTGAGTTAAAAGCGACTCAAGGGTACCTAAACGCACCATCAACCACAATTCAATATGCAAAATCATGTTAAATTTAAGAAATATTGAAGCAGTCATGGATTTAATTTTGCTTGAAAGCACAATAGATGTTCATGAAAGCAACAGAAAATCAAAATACATATTGCTTTGAATAAACAATGAAAAAGATCTCCTTAATGTGTTAAATGCTTATTTCTTATCATGAAGATTAAGCCATGGTATTTTGGCACACTGACTTGGGCACACTGTCCCAAGACATGGTATTTTAATTTCCTCATAGGCATTCCCTGGTGGTTACACATTGGGCTGCGGTCTGAAAGGTCAGCAGTTCAAAACCACGAGCTGCTTCGCAGGAGAAAGATGGAATTAGCTACTCCCATAAAGTTGAGTTCGTCTTGGAAGCTCACAAGGACAGTTCTCTCCTGTCCTACAGGGTCACTATGAGTTGGTGTCAAGTTGATGAAATTTATA
This sequence comes from Tenrec ecaudatus, assembly GCF_050624435.1. Classification (NCBI taxonomy): domain Eukaryota; kingdom Metazoa; phylum Chordata; class Mammalia; order Afrosoricida; family Tenrecidae; genus Tenrec; species Tenrec ecaudatus. The sequence goes on from NC_134540.1 coordinate 29,121,368, forward strand.
ATTTTAACTGTTCATTTCTTGTGTTATATATATATATATATATGTATATATATATATATACATATATATATATATATATATATATAAACTTATCATCAATCTAGTTTTATCTCTCTAGAGAATCCTGTCTAACACAGAAGGATTAGCACAGTCTGAAAAAAGTGACTCAAACAAAGCTACTATTGTAAAAATTAGACAGGGCCTGGTTTTGTTTCATTTTGTTGAACATATATCACTGTGAGTCTAGGCCAACTTAATATTCCAACAATAATCATACAGCTCAGCAAGTTAGAAAAAGAAAAAAGTAATAAAAGTTGAAGAATAAGGAAAATAGATGTGAAGTCAATGACAGAGAAAAATAGAGAAAAAAATAATTGTTGAAGATATAAAATTAAAAATGCTTAAAATCAATTGAGAAAATGGGAAAACATAAGAACTGGGAAACATCAGTAGACAATGCTCCATCGTCAGTCTTTGAAAACAAGTGCATGAATTTTGTTGACATTTTCATCCATTCAGGAAGTTGACAGACATCCAGAATGGATTTTGTCATCAATCAATATTTCACCTTTTTTGAAACAAGAAACCAACTCATACAGGTGAGTTTTTTTCCCCCATGGTGCTGTACTTGTAAGCTGTGTTCAACATCACAATAGTTTCTGCAGAATTTTTTCAAAGGAGGAAACAAAATTTCAAAGCCACAGGCTGTTCTCTTAAATCAGCCAACACAAGAAATGAGGTTCAAGCAAAACTGCTTTTACAAAAGAATGCACTGTGAACAGAAAGAAACTTCCCAGGTTGTGCCTCTGGGAGCACTAGCTCAGAGCAAGTTGCTGGATTCACACCAATCAGGAAAAATGCATATTATTAAATCTCTGCCTCATGGAGGTTTTTCCGTATTTTTTTTTTTTTGGTTTTGTTTCCCCTCCAACCCCTTGGTTTCCCCTGGATACCAATCCATGACTAGTGAAGCAGAGTTGAGATAAAAAATGAAAGAAATAAAAACCCTAACCAATCACTTATATATCCAATTTAATTGTGTATAATGTTAACCCTATAGTTCCAAATCTTAAGGAGTGATGCCTGTGACCCAACAGATAATCCTTAGACAATACCCCCTCCTCCATATTTATGACTGTGATAACATGGAAAAAGAGATTTCCAAATGCTTCGTAATGAGGCCAGCAGGGCTCCAGCACAACCCATGGCACATTCTGGGGCAGTTCTCTTCTTTCACCGAGGGTCACCTTGAGCTGGAATCTTTTAGATAGGACACAGGAACAACAGCACTCACATAGAAAGAAAAGGCAACAAGAAAATAAACAAGCACATTTCTTGGTTAAGCATCTCTAAGACTCTATGCTTCAGGTAAATAAATAAATGATGTTTTCAAAACAATGTAATAACCTATTGTAAATCATCAACCCTTATAGTTAGCAGATTGTGTATTTAATGGCTGCAAAATTCTGGACAGAATACTCCCTCCCAGTATCTTCTAGTGTATAAGTTTTAACACTTAAAAAAGACTGCTTAATTCATACTTATTTTTCCCTACTGTGGAAGAATAAGTTAGATAATTGTGAGCTGATAGTCATTGACTTATATTTCTGCATCTTTTTTCTTTAAAGGCTCAAGGGACTGAGTGCATGATCCTAAATATTTTTGTCTACCCACAGACCATAACTTTCTAAGGAACTACCCTGAATTGGACTGGGAAATGGGAAATGACTGTAAGCCTAATGATTCCTCATTCCCATTATTCTGAGCCATTCACAATAATGTAGCTCTCTGGAAGCCATCAGAGTAAGGCCTAGCTATGAATCCACCAGCAGAGTGACACCTGATTGGGAAATAAACAATCATTTGGACATAATTTTTTCCATGGTTCATAGTGTGTCTGAAATCAGAATAACTTTTAAAATTATGCACCAATAAAATCGAATTTTTTTCAAGTATGAAATCATGTGTCATTTGATCTTGAAAGGAATCCTGTTGTCACTCCATGGGAGAAAGAGTAAGCTGTCTACTCTTGGGTTGTAGTATATTACAATGGATTTTGGATTCTAATATATTTTTTTTGGATTCTAAAATATTCGAAATGCATATTCCTCATGTAACAGCTGTTACTTTCGGTGCCCTTGAGTCCCTACCTATGCACAGAAGAATGAAGCACTGCCCTGTCCTGCACCCCCCTCACATTGTCCCTCTGCTGGAGCCCATTGTGGCTGCCACTGTGTCAACCCAGCTCCTGGTTTCCCCTCCTTCGCTGCTCCTTTTCTTTACCAACTCTGTTCTCCATCTCTCCTGACAAGACATCTAACATGTGTCAGATGAAGACTCTTCGTCTTTGCCTAAGGTCACTCAGACTGTACTTTTTCCAAAACAGATTTGCTTGTCCTTTGGCACCACATGACTTTAAATAAGCATGACAATTATTCTTCTCTTCCTTATTCAATGCTTAACTTTCACATGCATATAAGTTCAATGGTTTGGGTCAGGTGCACCCTAGGCCTCAAAGGATCATCCTTGCTTTGAAAAATTCTGAAGAGGTCTTGTGCAGCAGATTTACCTAATTGGATCTCTTGACTTCTGTTCTCATGAGCATTGATTGTGGACCCAAGTAAGTTAAAATGCTTCACAACTTCATCCTTTTCTCCATTGATCATAATGTTACCTTCCCTACTGGCCCAGTTGTGAGGAATTTGACCTTCTCTTTATTGAGTTATAATCCACATTGAAGGCTGTAATCCTGGATGTCCCTCAACAAGTTCTTCAAGTCCTCTTACTTCTGGCAAGCAGTGTGTGATCTGCGTAGCACAGGTGGTCCATTGCCTTCCTCCAAACTTGGTGCCACACTTCTTCATAGAAACGTGCTTCTCTGATGATCTGCTCAGCATATAGATTGAATGAGTATAGTGAGAGGAAACAACTCTGCTCTGCCCCTTTCCTGATTTCAAATCATCTACTATTCCGTCGTTCCACTCACACATCTATCACTTGTTCCATGTAAAGTCTCCAGTGAGCACAAAAAGGCGTTCTGAAATTCCCACTTTTCTCAAGGTTTTCCATAATTGGCTATGAGCCGCATAGTCCAATACATTGGCATAGTCAATTAAACAAAAGTAAACATCTTTCTGATGGTCTCTGCTTTCCAAGATCCATTTGACATCAGCAATGATACTCCATGTTCTAGGTCCTCTTCTGAACCCAATCTGTTTCTAGCAAAGCACCTTTCCAATGTATTGTTGCAACCATTGTTGGATTATCTTCAACAAAATTGTATTTTATGTGATATCAATGATATATGTATTAGTGTACATAGACTAGAGAAACAAATGCAGGGAGACTCGTATAGGGAAAACATCCCAGCCTAGTCCAGAGTAAGTTTGTAAATTTGATATTAGCCCATATGTCTGATACTGGTTGATAATTTCCTCTTTAGACTCTTGCAGCACATTCAATGATACTGAATGCAGGAAGATCACAGGCCAGTGGTAGATCCAGTGGCAGTAGAAGCACCTCAGCCCTGTTGTGGGTCTCCACATGGTTCTTCCAGTTCCAGGGCTCTTGCTACCTCAATGTGACTCCATATGGCTTGTCAACAGGAATGTGCAGCAGAGAGAGTGTGTGTCCCACCTCTAGGGAAGAAGACAGGAGTTCCCAAATCCTCAGGAGAAGGTCATGCCCACACAGAAACATCATTGGCTATGACCTGATTGACAAGCTAGACTCCAACTCTTCACTCAAGTTGATAGAAGATTATGTAACTGCCACAGACCACACCAGGTCAATTCGCAACTTTTACACAATACTTTAGCCATATATAATTTTAAAATAAAACAATATTAAAATCATATCTATACCTGACAGGATAAAACTAAAATACATATAATTCAATATGTGCCAGCATCATTTAAACATAATATTCTATAAGTGAACAAAACAATATTCTCTGCCTAACAATATGAAAGTTTGTAAGCCACCCACTTCACACCTTTATCCTCCCCATCTGGGGTCTGCAATTTCTCTGCTGCCAACTTATATCAATGCAGTGCTCTGATGAAATGAGAGTGTTCTTTGATGTGAAGAATCTTCATTCTAGTTTTAACCTTGTGAGTCTGCATCCATAGGTAAAGTCAAATCAGGCCAGGCCACCCATAAAGTCAGCAGCATTATGCACCAATAAACAGGCTCATGTATGTTTCTTCATCTGGTTGGGCTCCAGTCAACTTAATGTGAGCCACCTGCCACCTTGCTTATCTTCACCAGGGTGCCCATTGGTCACCCTGCCTTTAGACAATGGGCAGCATCCCAAATTCTCAAACAAATCATCCCCCTTGGGCTAGGTCATGAGCTTTAGACAAGCCAGCCTGCTCTCATCTCCTCCAATCCCTGCAATCCAGGTCCACAGAGGTCACTGGCCCAATTCAACCCACCTCTTCATTGTTGCATTTCTCCCACTGCCACTAGCCAAGTGGATCCACTTGGTCAACTAGCAAGCATTTCAGGCTTCCTGCAGGCTCCCTTTAACATTCAGTTCTAGAGTTGAGAGATTCTTCATGGCTCCAAATTTTTTCTAGCTTCTGGCACAAAACACTATTTCAAAAGTCAGAAAGCCAAAAGATTCACTTTTTATTCTTCAATCCATCAACAGCCCCCTAAGCAAGTCTCTTCAAATTGGAATGACTTGAGTACTCAAGACAATGGGTGGGGTTTAGCTTTTTGGAGTCTTCTTTACAGGTATGTCCTATACCCATTTAAAGATTCAAATTGGTGGCTGAAATAGTCAGCTTACAAATTCTCTATACTTCCCAATCATCATTTCTATCAAGTGGTATATCAATAACAACAGTCAATAGAAAACAGCAAAACCTAGTACAGGCAGATTCTAAACTCAAATCTTAAAACAGTCAAATTAAATCTTTATCTATCATATCTTAATCCTTATCTAAACTATTGCATTGTTACAAAATATGGCTTTAGGCTTTCTGTCAGCCATTTTGACCTTCTGTCATTTATTTTCACTAAGCAGCATAGTCGCTGAAGTGTTCAAATTTAAAGTTTCTGATTATCCCTCTCTATGAGTTTTAAAAAGAAAACCCAAGGACAAAAGAACTATCGCTTATATTTCATGACTGTAATCTGTGGTACTTACATAATGTAGTGTCAGTTTGTGGATTCAGAGTGAAGTCTAGCCTGACAATCAGGTAGTAGCTTGATGATCTCACTTGGAGGCACTAAGGCGATAAATAGCTCCCTGGGGGTGGGACACATGCTTGCTCCCTGTGAGACATTTCTCATAAGAAGACACATGAAACTCCCCTGATGCAACCAGAGCCCTGGGACCTGAAGAAGCCATGTGGAAAGCCCTGCCAACACTGAGATGCCTCTACCACCGCTGGATCCACAAGATTTTACATCCACTGGCCTGTGATCTTCCTGCATTTGGTGTCATTGCATGTGTTGCATGAATCTGAAGAGGAATTTGCAGACTGGACATAGGTACTAGACATTTGTGCTAATACCCAAGTTATGGACTTGATCTGGACTAGGCCAGGATGCTTTCTCAATATTCAATTGCTCTTGCATTTAAAGCTCTTTCTTATAAACATATGATTATCTATGAATTGTTTCTGTAATCTACCCAGCCCAATACATTCTTTGATCAGCTGCCAACTTCTTTCCTACCTCTCTGCACTCCCCACCACCATTCACAGTAAGTAAACCATGTATGGATGATGGATGGTTGGGAAAGTAGGAATCCTTCACTTAATTTTGATGATGAGCTTTCTTTTTTGTGTAGTGCGGGTATTATTTAGAATGAGCCAAGTAGCTGGTTGGGGAGTTGTCTATGTAATGTCAAATGTTCGATATGGTTCCCTAAGAAAACATGTGCAGCAGATTGTCAAACAGGGCAGTGGCAAAACAGGGTTCACGCCAAGAAGTGTGACCTAGGCCTAGTGAAGATGAGAATAAATAAGATCCAGGTACACATGAGTGAAATTATGGAGAATTTCATGAGCACGAACAGCATCTAATTGAATTGGAGATGAAGCCAGATGAAGCAAACAAATCAGCTATATATGTAAATAAAAGGTTGTGGCTATATTCCAATAAAAATTTATAAAAACATTTAGTCAATCATCATTCATAAATTGTCCTAAGTAGCCTAATTATTATTTTTAATCTAAACTAAATGAAAATTGACAAGTATATTGTTTAAGTAATAAGATTGAGCCAATATTAACTGTATAGTTCAATGTCATTCCCTCTACTCTGCAGCTCACGAGTCGAGAGCAGTTTGCAGTTCAGAAATGAAACTTGAGATTTTATAAATCTCATAAAGCATTATCATTAGTTTTGTTGTTCTTGTTATGTGTCAGTAGTTTTCTTAGAAAGACAAGATAATGATATTTTAACATTAACAATAAATGTTACTAGATAAAAGGAGAAATGCACATTCTTCAAATTTGAAAACAAAATATTGAAATAAAAATAGAAGAATGTTTAAATTGTCCATTAAAATCATGGCGCTTAGATCATAACTTGTAGGGCTTTGAATTCAAGTTCACGATATTAAGAAACGGCACTGTAGCCACATTAAAAACAAAAATAAATCAACTGTCAGAAACGTACAGGAGGGCAAAACTTGGTGTTTCAACATCTGTCAAAGAGGCATAACAGAAATACAAAACAGAGTACAGGGATGAAAGAAATTTCTTACTTGAATAATAGGAAAAATTTCCACATAGAGAATGTAAATTCAAATAGTTTGTTTTCACTTTCCTCCTGAGTACTTCTCAAAGATCCCCAAACCCCACACTCGCTGACATCGAGATGGTTACTGAGCTGCCCTGCGGGACAGGGGAAGAATGCCTCTGCACGTTTTCAGGACTGTCCGTCTTCACCGGAGCGCCAGTCCTGTCGTCTTCCGTGTAGCAGCTGATGGCGTCAAACTGCTGGTCACACTGCTGCCCTTGTAGTAGCAGCCCGACATGTAATCATGACCCCACCAGGGATCCCTTATCAAACATCTTTCCCACCCACCCCCACCCCTTTGGTCCTGCTAAATCACTTTCTCAGTGGTTCATAAAACAAGATGTATGTCTTTTTGGTCCATACATCATCCAGATGATTTTTTTTCCTGGAAAAAGGATTGAAGTTCACGAGCTCCATGAATATCTTATTCCAGGAGCAATATCTTTGCTTTATTTTCTGTAATTTTTCATTTCTTCTTCTGGAAAATTACAGAGAAATAAGCAAACAACGTGATGCTTCCCCCAAAATATTTTGGAATTGGTATAATGATCTTATATTCCATTGGCATGAAAGCCATTTGGCCAGGCCAACATGAATGACACAGGTAACCATATTATAATCATTGTGGAGACTCCACAAACAACAAAAACCACCAACTCATTGCCATCGAGTTTATTCCAACTCGTAGTGACGCTGTAGAACAGGCTAGAAGTTGCCCTGTGGTTCCTGAGACTGACTCCTTGCAGGAGGAGAAAGCTGCTTCTTTCTCACACTGACTCACATGCTGACCTTGCGCGGAGCAGCCGATGCCGATCCACTAAGCCACCTAGTCTCTTCTGATGATAGTAGATGGCACTGCTCAGTCAGTGAAAAGGGCATGAAGTGTGGCACCGTTAAAAGGACAGAGTAAAAAGCTGTGACCTATAATGCTACCAACCACTTATGAATTATAAACGACTAATTATAAGTACTAGAATATCATTTTAACGAGAAAACTAATTTCATCTGTTTAATTCATTTCAATACACTAATTTCCAGCACTGCATTGTGCAATAAGATAGCACGAGCTTCATGAGTTAAAAATACTTGAAAAATAACTAGAAAAATTACACATAAGATTGATATAACTAATATAGTACACAGTAAATATAGTCATATGGTGGAAGCTGTACATATAATTAAAAGAAAGCACATTCTTATAAAATATTCATGAAATATGTAAATTTCTTCCTATTCATTAAGCCAAAAAGTCTTCAATGAATTATACACACACAAATTTTAATTATATGACTTTATCCTGAACAAACAGTTACGATAATAAATTGGCATAAAAAATAGTTTTCTACCTCAAAAAATATTTTGGGAAATGTTCAAATTTCCCCAAACATATGAGAAGAAATCAGAGTTGGAATTATAAGATATTGAGAAAATCTGAAAGGAAATTGACACTACAAAAAACTCTAAGGATATTTCTAGCTAGACTAAAATACGTTAATTAAAAATGAAAAGTAGTTCTGATCTCAATTGTGAGATGAATTGCGTTTCTTCATAAGAGAGGGGGCTCAGTGAACATGATAGTCATCAGTCTAATCATAGTAATCAGGGCTGAGGACTTGGCATAACATATTCATATTAACACTTAATTTAATAAGGCAAGCAATATTAAACAGAGTTTATTTCTAATATTAGCAAAAATTATTAAAATACATTTACACTTGGAAATGTGGAATTTTAACAATGTTTTTGCACAAAACTATTTTGAGCCATACTAGACAAAATGGGACAATAAATGAAATATAAACTAAAATGAAAGCTAAAAATAGGACTTTAGGAATCCGAAGATTAAAAATTGAAGTCTTTCCATAACATCTTTTACAGTGACACATGCAGATGGCTAAAAAGAAATTGGGCTGAATTTGATATTGTGTTTAGGATTTTTGTCACTGTTTTGAAAACTCAAGCTAAGAAGGTCATCCTATGTACGGCACTTATACTAATTAAGGAAAATCTACTTATTTTGTCTTCTGTCAAGAGACAATAGACACAAGGGCAAAATACCATTATAGAGAAATCAGATTTATTTTCTGATGAAATTGATACTTGAGCCAATCAGGACAAAGGAAGTCCTATAGTAGCCTCCAGGATTTCCAGCAGCTAAGCTCTCAGGGCTCTTTATGAAAGCACATAGTTTACTTCTTCTTTGAAATGTTGTCAGTCCAATAACTTAATAATATTATGCTCATTTATATACAAAGGAATCAAAGTAGCTTCTTATTTCTATCAAAGAAAAGAGCCTGGGTCATACATCCATGAGAGGATTGATACATATCAGAATGTTGGTGAAATTATTGCTTCTGATTTTTCTAAATATCTCAATAGAATGATAATTTCCACTCTGAATAAATTTACTACGAGTTGAATAAATTTTGGACTTTAGTTCTGAACTTCCTTAAGGAATTACTTAGATGGCGTAGTAGCCATCAGAGTCCAGATATAACCTCAGTTAGGGTGGTCACCTTACAATTTTTTACTTCTCTCTAGTGAATGCCAGGAAGTTCTTCTGGAAATAATAAAAATAAATAAACAAATGCAATGGCATATATCAGAGGATGCCTGAGGGAGCTTCAAAAAGGTTATGGAAACATGGCATTAACAGATAATGTAATGTTTCACAAACTTTTTGAAGTCCCCTGTACTGGGTTAGAAGCTTCTTGACCCATCTTCTTGCAATCTGCCTCTTCTGAAATGGTCCCCAGCTCCTCGTGTGCTGGAAGACATCAGCCACTTGCTTCATTCCTCAGCCCTTTTTGGCACTGAATTTTAACTAGGATCGTAATTTGAAGTGAGATACCCAGAAGGAAGAAAAAAGGTCATATTCAAAGAAGACTTTAAATATATCCTAATTTACATGAAAAAAAAGGAAATTCTCCTAACATAATTTTAAGTGTGCTTTATAAACAAAGCCAGGATGTGATTTTTTAAAAATTATTTTGTTCATAGCTATAGGTGTGAATTCTTAAGTCTATTTAGGTTTGTATGTGTATATGCACGTAAATGCGCACATACACAAAGCTTCATGCATACTGGTACTGGTTCTGCATTCAGTATGTTATCACAGAAAGTCAGATGCAGTTCTTTCGGTTGGGTAACCATAATCTGATCCAAAGTCTGACCCATGCAATCTGACGTTGGAAGGTAAGGGTTGGATTCACACGTTGTACAAGAACGACTAGAACGCTTTCTTTGATTTGCTTTGTCACGTGTGGAGTTTTTCCCTCAACCCAGTTTGGTCATTTCTTTCCAGGCTCTGGAAAGAAATTCTCATATTCTTGTTGTATATGGAATCCATTGATGAGGGGATCATTTACTTTGTTTGGTATTTTGTTTGTCTTTTACTGATAGAAGACCAGGGAGTCAACAGTGTTTGTTCAGTTTAATTGTGAATAGCAACAATTTCACTGGCTTAGTTACTTCAAAAGTTAAATGGACATGAGCACTGTGATAGCAATGATTTTATTCATCCTAATAATTGCTTTGAAAATGGTATGTCATGGAGTTCTCCACCTCTTAATCAATAGATTCCCAGATATAAAATGGGAAGAAAGCTGTAAAATCCCCCGAGTCCAACGTGCTGCAGGACTGACAAAGCTTTGACTTGATTGACCTCTTCAGAACATCAAACTGTATCACAAAATTCCCAGAATTTACTTCCTTCAGTAATAACATGACTGTTTCTGTGATTCTGGGATTATACATAGAAGACAGGTTTCAGCAGCTTGCAGGCTGATAGACCAGGAGGAAAGACCTTGCTTCTAAACTCAGCCAATGCAAACCTTAAGGGACACACACAGCACCGTCAGATGGACTAAGAAGATGAGTCCAAGATTGCAAGGTGCTCAGAATCCTCGGTGGCTGGCAGCAATTATTGTTGCTGACAGGTGCCTTAAAATCGGTTACAACTCAGAACCCTGATCACAAAGAACTGCTGATTACTAAACCCAAATCTGTGGTAATTTTTCAGGTACTCTATAATACCAAACATATTCCAACGATGGCTTCTATAAAGGATAACATGTTACAAAGAAAATATTGGTACTTAATGGAATCACTTCTCTTGCCAGCTCTTTGGTCACTCTTTATCATCCTACATCTTTTAGAAAGAAATGACACTCTCAGGGTGCTAGCCTGGGTTGACTAGGGGAACAAATTCTTAGGCACTCATATATGGGTAAGAGAGAACTTTTTATCAAAGAGCAATTGTACATTAAGAAAAGATCCCAGACCAGGCCCGATCAAATCCATAAGTCCTATATCACCCCATATGGCAATGCTAGACCAGATCTTCCTCTTCAGACTCATGCGGCCAAGCCATGAAGCCAAATGTAGGACGATCACAGGCCATTGGGTGGAAAGTCTTGTAGATCCAGTGGTGGTGGGACCAACTCAGCATTGGCCAGGGTCTCCACATGTCTCCTCCAGCTCCAGGTCTCTGGCTCCATCAGTGTAGCTCCAGTTGGCCTATCATCAGGAATGTCTTGCAGGAAGTGGAAGCAGAGAGTGTATCTGGCCTCCAGTGAGCTATTTATTTCCATGCCTCCAAATGAGGTCATCAAGCTGTGACCTGATTGGCAGACTAGTCTCCACCACTTCACAAGTTGACAACAGATTATGTAACTGCCACACTCAGTGAAAAATATTGACTCAAAATCTAAGTTGGCCCATGCACAGCATGCCAAGTAGTTCAATAGACCGAGAGAGGATCTAGGAAGGGGTCTCAATGTGATTGTTGTTACAAATAAACTCATAATACAGTGTAGTAGCAAGAAAAATACTTCAACAAACCCTTCCCAATATCTAGGACCTGTGAATATATTGCCCAGTGTGACACAAGTCTCTTTGAATATGTGATTAAAGTTAAGGTCCGTGATGGAGATTTGTTGAGTTAGTGAAGTGGGCCTCATATAATTGTATTAATCCTTGAAAATGGGGAAACTCTCCTGGTGGAGGTGAGGACAGAGGTGTGAAGATGAAAGCAGGCTCAGAGAGATGCTGCATCGCTGAGACTGAAAATGGAATAAGAAAGGCATAAACCAGGAAATGTGCTCCATCTCTAGAAACTCGAAAAGGCAAAGAAAGACATTATTCTCTGTTCCCTTCATAAAGAAATTCAGCCCTACTGCTACCATAATTTTAGCCTAGTAAACTCCTAACATGATATTTTGTACTTTTTAATGGTAACTGCTAGCTTCACTTACTGGTTTCTGTTCAATTATCCATCAATAACGTTTGCATTGAAAGTCTATTGTTGGTGATGTACACTGCTTGGAGCTTTATCATGATTCCATCCTTGCATACATGATTCTTAATGCTTATAGCAATATATAAACATTTTTAAATTTTATTTGGAATAGATACCTCTGTGATGGATTTGATCTCCTAATCTCTAAGGTAAAAAAGTTGTGATGTTTTAAAAACAAGAAACACTTTAAATCGTTTGCTTTTTATACACCTCATAGACCAATACATGTGGATTGTAGTAAGACCACCTCAGGTATTTGCAATACAACTATTTATAGAGAGAGCACATTTCACTGCGGTAAACAAAAACTTCCAGATGTTTGCTTTCTCTGAAGAGCTGTATTCTCTTTCCTAGTCATGATGAGCATGACAGGTGTTTTTGTTTGTTTGTTTTATACTTTATGCCACAATGTGACCACAGCACACAAGACCGACTCACCAAGCAAGAAAACATCATTCTGCACCAGTAGTCCAACACTGCCTTGAAGAGCAAGGAAAAGCAAACCCCTAATGTCATCTCAGTAATACATGTGTGTCGGACTATGAAACATAGTCTATTAATCTATGGCTATTAGAGTGGAGTGCTGGGGTGAAGAGAGGGGCACGCAAGAAGAAGATACATTGCTGTCCATTTATTCTCATGCCAAGGACCCATTTCCAGGGAGTTAATTCTGACTCCCAGTGGCCCTCTATAGGGTTTCTGAGGGAATAAAACTTTTGGGGGAACTTCGTCTTTCTCGTGTGGAATGCCTGGTGGTGAGTTTGAACTACAGACTTTCAGCTAGCTGTCAAACACTTGGAAAATAATCAGTGCTAAATTGATTGGAATATTTGATCTTCTTTTATAAATTCACTATGGGTTCTGTTTTCCTGTGACACAATAGAAAACAAAATTAAGTGATTCATGAGTAACTCATGGAAACCACATATTTAAGACAATTTGGAAAGCATCTTAGAATAGTTTAAAATAAAATTTAACTTTTTCATTCATCATGAACCAACACACCAACTGTTCTGCCTAGGTGCGGACCTGAACAATAAGCTCCGTGCTGGGCGTTTAGCAAAATATGTGCTCAGTCTTACATATTCCGGGAGGCAGGGTTTCCTTTTAAAACTAACCAGGAGATTCACCGAACTCTCAAGGTAATGTCTGAATCCAGAGATATAATCACTTACCTCAAGGACAGCTTTTATATACTGTACCAACAACTGGCTAGCTATTTTTAATTTAATAAAAGCACTGAAGTCCAGGGAAGAATTTAGTCTTCTAAATATGTCACATTTCATAGAGAAATCAAATGATCTTCAGAATGTTCAAACACTTTTAACTGATTTACTATATGCAGTATATTTGTCTTGGAGATAGCTGAGATAGCTTGCTTTCACTAATTAGGTTGAACAAATTATGGAAGTCACAAGATAGCTCAAATTTTTCTTTTCAAAGCAGATGAAATTATAACAGGAAATACAGAATGTATATCAGTCCTATATTTGCTGAATTTTGTCCATTGTTAATTTTATGCTTTTTATTATTTCCTTTTATTACTCAAATCATATTAACAGATGTTGTTTAATAAGCTTAGCAGGTTAAAGCAAGACAAGTTTGATTAATGTGGTCAGATCAGGAAAAGAATGTTTTGTAATGTTCCGCCTGGCACAGTAATGGATTAATTTGCCCTCAGTAAATGATACTGAATGTACGGTTGCATAATAAGAGCATGAAAGCAGTAATGTAGACAAAAACTTGAGAAGCACTCTCAAATTGTGAGTCAGAGAGTACAGGAGATTAAGACTAAAAATAAATGTATTCAATGCATATTTTGTAAAGTTCCTACTCAATTTGTTTGTGTGTTTTTAAGTCTTTTATACGATTTTTTTAAGTTGCTGTTGTAATAAGCTAGAGCCAATCACAAGAAATGAAAACCTAAGTAAAGAACACATGTCCTCTGATTCAACTTAATTTTTTGATTAAAGAGAAAATAAAAAGTATTCTTAAAAATGAATGTGTAAAAAGTATTTGAATAATTAATCACATTTTCTCTTAATATAAAAAAGACTTTTAGGAGAAACCATTCAGAGAAAACTAATTTTCAACTCATAATAGAAATTATGATGAGGAATCAAAAAATTACTTTAATATGATTCATGAATTTTACAATGATGTGTTTATTTTCTGAATCTACAACACTTAATAGGCAGTGCTTCACATTTTATTATTTTGGTTTACTCTTGTAAATTTTTTCTCTGGGGAAGAAAGAAGTCATAATTGAGGCATGAAAAATTTTATCAAATTTTGGATAATTGTCTAGTGGCTTATGACTGACTGTGTTACTATTGGTATGCAAGCATATGCTGCAGAAATTGCGTTTCTGCAGAGCAATAAAGCATAATGCCTATTTTAAAAATGAGTATTCCCACTAGTTATCTCGTTGAATTCACCCAAATGCTTAAAATCAATTTCCTTTGCCTTATAGATCACTGTAAATTATTCCTGTCAATAGTGTCAGCACGATCATAGCACATCTAAGAAAGTTAACTTTGCTCCATCTGGAGCATAGCCTACTTTCCACCCACACAATATAAAGCTCATTAGGCAAAACTCTTGAGTGCTGGAATGCTCTAACCTCTTGATTATTTTTCAAGCTAGTTTACAGCTCACTATGATATTTATATATATATATGATATTATTCTGCTTATTTCTCATTGAAAATTAATATAAAAGTAAAAATGCCAAAAAATGTGATAGCTTATAAAGTTCTAAAGTCTTTTATTTACTTTACCCTATCAAGGAAGAATGCAATTTTGATGACACCATTAATCAAACATGGGGTTTATATCTTTAAGATTATAATTTCCCCTCTTTAAGGAGTCTCTGCTTACATACCTCAGTTTAATTTGTAGTGTAGTCTCCCACACCAGGCATATACATCATAATACTGAGGTTTTATCCCTTACGTGATTGCGATGGCTCACTGTCCGTATCTAGATGGTGGTGTGTGCTCTTCACACAGCCATTATAGTAGCCAGAATTAAAGATTCACAGACTCTTATTTAAAATTTTAAACAATGGAATTTTTAGCATGTATTTCTTCATTAAGTCTGCTAAATGTGTGGCTAATATCAGCATACTATTCATCCATTATATATTATAATTGCACATTATTTCAAAAGCCTTCGTAACCTGATCATCGATTCAGCATTATTAAGCAAAGAAAAATAGCTGCTATGAATCATTATTATGTTTCTCATTTAAGTCCCTTTATTTGATATTAATTAACTTATCTATCCTTGTTGGATAACTGATGGACTTCTTGCTAACCACTATCTGTTCAAGTAAATATTCACAGCCTTAGAAATACTGAATAGGCCTGCTTTGAGTCAACATCAACATGGTGGGAATGTGTTGACTTTCCAAAAATTCATTCATCGATCTTGTATCAATGACTATTTCTCTTGTGTATCCATATTCAGAAGGTGTTCTCATTATCATACTTCAGTTAACTGATGTTTAGGAAAGACCAATAATTTGGCCAAGTTACGTAAATATCTGATAAGTGGCTCAGTCAGGACTTGAATGTTGGCCTTCTAGTGCTACATATAGGCATTAAAACTCTACCAGTTATGTTAAAAAAAAAACAAGGAGGATGTCATTCTGTGTAGTTCTGATCACCATGCCATTAGCCATTAAGCAGCACCTGCATCACAGGATGAGAGCCCTAAGGGATATTCAAAATATTTCAAATATCTCAACACATCATCCCTTCATACAGTCTAGAGAGTTCACAACTTCTGTTTTAGGCTCAGCTCCAATACTATTCAATTTCTTGAGAATGATGGGGGCAATGAATATACAAATGTGCTTTACACAATTGATGTATGTATGGATTGTGATAAGGGTTGAATGAACCTCTAAAAATGATTTAAAGACTTCCTCAAAAATATGAAAACCCAAGAGTGAGACAAGAGTACTTGGCAATGGCACAGTGAGTGAGGACAAACCTCCAAAGCTGTAGACAATCGCAGCACCTAAGTTAGAAAAGATGAAGACTCAATTTAAAGAGTGAACGAAGCACATGAACAGTATATTCACCAAAGTTGGCATTGAGATGGTTGACAAACATCTGGAAAAAGCTCAGGATCACTAGACCTTTGGGAGACGCACGTCAAAGCAAGATGAGATACTGCCCTACATTGACAATGACAGCCAATTTCATAAAACAGACCATGGCAAATGTTAAAATGGGTAAGGAGAGATTGGAGCCATCCAACGGTGCAGGTGGGACTGAAATTGTGTGCAACCTCAGTGAACAGTGATACGATGCTTAGAATGACATGACATCTCCTACTATGGCTCTACTAGTGGGATTATGCAAATATCACATGGGTTACACTAATAGAAGTGATTGGTAAATTTTTGCTACCACCACCCTGTTTTTAAGGTTGAGCCATCTTTGAAATAGCAGAGAAGGGAGAAACTCAGAGGACCTTGGAAAAGCAAGTTCAAGATTTCTGTCTGAAAAGGCTGAGGCCAGTAGAAGCAGAGGCACCACAGACTGCCGTGGAGGGTCAGAGGAACAGCGCCCAGGCTGTGGGGTACCGTCGCCTCATCTGGCAGGCAATTCTGGAGCTGTGCGACATCTGCATATAAGTGATGGGCAATAGCACCTTTGGGGGGTGCCTGAGATGCCACATAAAGAGGATGGCCTGGTTGCTGGAACCTATTGACAGTAAAAGTCACTAAGAGGTGGGCAAAATGAGACTAATGAAGTCAAATGGGAAAACTATTGTGGAGGAGAGTTAAAGGAAAAGGGAAGAAGCATAAGAGCTAGAACCTTCATCTCAGAATGGATTTATTATCTCTATCTATCAATACTAAACGATGAGTAAAAGTCAAATGATCTAAAACAGGACAGCATGATTTAAAAAGAAAAGCATTGCCAGAATAGCTATGATATTATGATAAATTTCTTATTAGAAATCAATCGAATGCTTATATTTTAGATGAATTCAAGATTTTAAGGGCACCCATATTGCCACGTATTCTGCCTTTTACAAGAAGATAAATCAATTTAGTTTAACTGTATTTCCAGGGAATATCTCAGAATATACCTGTAAAATAAGTACAAATTATTAATGTCCATTTTGGGAAGGATAAATAAAATTATATTTGAGATGTGATCATTTGAAAGCAAATAAATCTTCAGTTACTTCCTGGATTTTTTAGTTTGAAAATGAAAGGTTTTAGTGACTAGTTCATAGACTCAATTTCCTGAGTACATCAAACACAACGTTGAAGTTATCCATTCTATTCAGGATATAAGTAGAAATTTTGTGAAATTAAAAGATTATCAGTACACATTAACCTACAAGAACAGTACAGGATCACCATACTATGTACCAATCAATAATCAAAAGAAAACATTCTGTTTATATTTTACATTAAGTGGCCGAGTATATAAAATATCAAGTTTACATCTAAATGTTCTGGATACTATAAAAGTATGCAGTACACTACCAGGGCTCCAGGCTAATGATAACAAGACAAGTGTATCACCAAAAGAACTTATCTGCAGCAATTCACAGAAACATGATTAAATACATTTCATTTTTAATAAATCCATGCCTGTATGAACTGAATTTCTACCAGATATACTTTTTAACTTAGACTTATATTTTTGACATTTGTGCTTTCTTTCTTGCAAATTGTTTTTGTGCACCAATGATTTAAGTCAAGCTGTTTTATTTAATACTGAATACATTGTGGTCAAAAGCTAAACAAAAGTTTTGTCCTAATTACTTAAAATAGCTTTGATCATATTAACAAATTAATTTCAATTTCACACATTTAAGCTTTAGAAGGTCTCAGATTATTCATAGAATCTACATTATGAATATTTAAATATCTATTCTCAGTTTTTTACTCTTTCATTTGCAATTATTTATATGAGTGAAAAAACAAAAAGCAATATAAATTGTCTTAAATTACCTAAACCTACGTTTCAAATTGACACATCATAATGCAATGTAAGCATTTCTCTTTTCTAAAACATGTTCGGAAATGTTTGTTTTCCTCTCTCACCTTTCCTTTCTTAAAGCAAAGACGTGTTTGTTTGTGCATGGCAGAGCGAAGTCAGAAGAGTGCAGTACGAAGATAACAATTTATGGGACATTTAAACAGAACTTTATTTAAAGTCCTGACGCTTCCTTTAGCAGCTGTTGAACTTGGGCCAGAATCTCACCTCTCTGATCCGTCATTTCTCCGTGTGTCAGTGGAAACTCTGCTGGCTTGTTTCCATTGTAAATGATGTGACATGGTTACAGCATTCAACAAGGAGCATAGCAAGAGTCGAGCATGGAAGCCCAAGGTGCACTCGTGGGAATTGCACAGGACATGTACCTCAGTGATCTCCCTCTCTCCATCAATGAGGTCTGCCTGGGAGGAAAGCGGTTCCTAAACAGAGTGCACTGGAGAGATGAGTAGCAAAGGCTGAAGGGAGACAACTGGACTTGAAGAGTTAAAATCCTGTCAGTTGATCCCCTGCTTCTGATGCATGCTGGACCTGATCTGATTTTCAACATCTTCTGTATCTTTGTTTTGTTTTGTTGATTATTAATAGTAGGGCTTATCTAAGGGGTATAATGTCATTTGGAGTCCCCCTGTTGAAATTGTTATATGTTTTTCTGGTTTTGGGTACAGGAAACCCAGACCGATGGAGCTAGGGGGACAGTAAGTAGAATAAGGGTTTCGGGGGCGGGGCAGTACTTTGGGGGAGGAGTGGCAGAGGGAAAAGGAAAGTGTTGTGAAGCAGTCCAGGAAGAAAGTTAATATTTGGAAACTGATAGTGGCAGCAATTGTCCAAAACTGCGTGACTTAATTTAACTATGGAATGATCTGATATAAACATATATTAATCTCACTTACTGATACATTTTTAAGAGAGTGAGCACTTCATGAATAAACGTTTATAACGCACTGTCCCCTAGTTAGAATACACCGAGTTCTTTGAAGATAAAGCGGATCTTTGCTGGTGCCAAGCACTCCGTGCAGTGTCACTTTGGGAACATATTATTCACTCATTTTATATTCACCATTGGGCATATGGTAAAGATTTTTCTGGCAGACCCTAGAAGTCAAAGTAATATAATCATACACTTAAATCACATAAGCGTATTTGTTGCCCGAGGAAATGTGTATGCTATTTGACTCTGTACGTGGGAATGCAACTACCAATTTAACTATAATAACTTCCCATGAAGTTTGTGAATGTGACCTAGTAAAATGAAAACAGTAAATTTTTCTGTTAGTCTCAAGAATATTAGAATTGGAGCAACTTTCATCATTCTATTTCAAGCCCTTCATTCACTGACAAAGATCTGGGATGCTAGCAATTAAGAAAAATATCCAAGAGCACAGAAATATTCACCAACTATGTGAAACAGCAATACGAGAGAGTTTGGAAGTCCTCAGAAAAAGTTAGTAAGGTTTTATGGCTTTGTCCTGCATTTATTTTCTGATAACACTTGGAGTTCGAGGACTGTAAAACGTTTTATTTCATAATGTAGTAAGCATGGGAGTCAAGCATCCAGCTCCGATTTCTGTACTGTGAATGTCCCTGACTCACAGCTATAGCTCCTAACCTTTCCAATTAGCCAATCACTGAACGATTTAAAATGAATTCTTGGTTTCTCAAATCATTACACGTGGGTTCTGACTCACAGGGACTCATTGTACACCAGAATCAAACACTGCCCAATTCTGCACCATTTGCTTGAGCCCGTTGTTGCAGCCATTGTGTCAATCCATCTAGTTCACTGACCTTCTATTTTACCAAGCATGGTGTCCTTTCTCCAGGACCTAGTCTCTCCTGATAACATGCCTGACGTCCGATGGACAATTCTGACCAACCATGCTTCTAAGGAACATTCTGGCTGCCTGGATATGATAACAGTATCATCCCCCAGCACAGTGCCCTTTTCACAATATAAAGGAAGCAATATTGAAAAGCATAAAATTGTTACCCATGGGTAGTCTTATTTCATTCCAAGGGTTCTCCATATGTTCTATATACAAGGGATCAAAAGGCATGACTGTGATTGAAGCGTTATGATAGTCAATAGACATAAAATTACTTATTCTTGGTTGGACCCTTATTTACTTAGAGTATCGTGATTTAGTGTGGCTTTACAGACAACTAATGAAAACTATTGAAAATACACTAAAAATACCTCACACTCAAGTTACGCCTTGATATTCCCATGAGTTCTCTTTATTTAATGTTTCTTTACAATTTGAATGAGGAATAAAACATTTTATATATAAGTACTTATTATATTTCATTTTACTTTTAATTTTTCTTTTGCCTTTTCTTCATTAATACCTTATATTTTTCTTCCTAATATACTCACGTGACACTGCTTCAGATCATTCCTAGAGAAAAAAGGAGTGCTATTCTAAAGAGTTTGTGTTTCTGTACGATCGAGGTATTGTTTAACCAATATTTGTTACTGTAGAAAAGGAGCATAAATCACACTCAAGGTCATAATAGAATCTGTTTTTCATAGAAAAATCAGTGCTTCCTAATTTTTACATTTCAAGGTCATATGTACTATTCTTCTTGAGCATTTTAATTTGTGGATTTTCTTAAAAAGGAAAGTGAATCACAGGAAATAAGCATTCCTTTTACATAACACAAATGTTATCAAGGCAGAATACCAGGTCAGAGTAAGGGAAAATTAGAATGACATAGGAACTTTCTAGGAAGACACTTCTTTTTTTGGAAATCATTTTATTGGAGGCTCATAGTGTAAGATATGACAAAACAATAATCATTTATAAAGTATCAAGGGTTCATGACGGAGGGGAGAGTGGGGAGGGAGGGGGTAAAATGAGGAGCTGATGCCAGGGGTTTAAGGAGAGAGCAAGTGTTTTGAGAATGAGGAGGGTAACAAATGTACAAATGTGTTGGGCACAGTTGATGTATGTAAGGAAAGCAATTCTTAATAGTTTTGAGATTCCTTTGTCAATTAAAGCTCTAGTTGATACTGTGTCTGTTGTTCATGTGCCAGGGGGTTCACTTATTCAATTTTGATATATTTTAGGTGAGAAAAAAATATTTAATTATAGTTGAACTGAAGGGAAAAAAAAGGCTAAGCTTCATTATGTAAATAGAAGGCTATTGAGGGATTAGAGGCAAACAATTCACAGTATTATGTAAGAATGAACAGATTTCATTTAGCGTAAAAGGTAAGAGCAACAAGAGTTTTTGTTGTACTTCTTTATTTGGTTACCTTTTTATTAATGACAAATGTTTTAATACATTAACACTGACTAAATGTTGTCTGAAAGAGCACCACTTAGACTGAAGCATCACCAATTTGTGTCTGAGGCAAGACTTGACTTGTGACTCACTTTCAGCCTGTGCAGGTTTTTTCCAGTCGGATTTTGGTTCAACAATTGAACAATTACAAACATTAAGCAGACGTTTTTCAAATGTTTCTGTTCAAGGAGTGGAAAGGTCGAGCTTGGTTCAACAATGAGGTATCACAGTATAGACTTCAGAATGCAATGCATGAATTGTGGAACAGAGTAAAGTCGTCTGTGACTGTATATTATACATAAATAATGGGGGTGGTTATAGAGCAAAACTCTCAGTAACACTCATTTACAAAGGTAGATCATGCCTATCAGACTAATGCATGTTTGTTTTATGTTCTTTGGTTTGTTTGCTTTTTAATGAAATGCTTAGACTGACAGCTTGGAACCCACTGTGGTGTATCTCTCTCGCACTCACACACATGTGCAAACACACAGATATGTACTTTCCTGGTACAACTCACTCCTTAATCCTAATGGAATCTCTCATGTCTGTTTCCCCATATACAATGAACAGGGATATCTCCTCTGAGGTTCACAGAATTACATAATTGTATCACACCATTGCTAAAGAAGAAGCAATGAATAGTATTCCCAAATGACATTTATTCTTTGAAATTAAACATGGGATAACTTTAGAAAATGTTGCTGATATTAATGCTATCCATTTTATTTTTATCATTCTATGTTATCATTGTGGAGCACTCGAAAGAAGATTCATCCCACTCTCTCAGTAAAGTGAGGTGAGCACTTAACCCTGCTTCCACTCCCCACACACGCCGTCTAATCCACACCGAAAGACAGAAGCATACAAACATGTGAGCCACGCTTAGTTCACATGCCAATGACATCAGGCTGGCAAGGACGTGCTAACATGATAAAGTTGTTGCAAGAGAACTGCAATTGAATCTAAGGCTATAACATAAAACGCTAAACATTAGGTTTCCAATTGCAGTTCAAGTCGAGCAAATGTATTTAGGCTACGATTTGTGGGACAAGAGCTAAGTCGTGCAAGGTTCTTAGTCACCAGTTCGACTCATTGTGTCCACTTTGAAACAAAACTCAATGTTCTGGAAAGACACATGATCCTTCAGTTTTCATCGAACAGAATTAAAGAAAAAAAGTTTCATTGACAGATTTACACACAGATCAAGGAACACACGTGTCTGCTCCATCAAGGCTCAGTGGACCTTTGGCTACAAATTTTTGAATGATGATGAACTGAAGTATGTGTAGAAAAGATCTTCAAATATCCTGGCCGTTCTCTTTCGAGAGCTCCTACATTCTTAAAAACGTCCACATCATGCTCTGTCTCATTTCTTACAATGAGAATTACTCAAAGTGAGATTCACTGCTTTCTGTGGGACAGTCACTGAAAATATTCAAAAGCGGGGACACAGTTCTCTCCTGTCACTGTGAGCAGGCAATCGGTTGGAAAATGTTCCAGGTGACTTACAAAATGCTTTTGAACTCTTATTAACTTACAATTTGATTCTTCTACATTGTTCAGGAATTGAAGTCCTCAAATGCCAAGGAAAAAGGCTCTTGAAGTTGTTTTGATTTTAGCAGTCTCTGGAATGTGTTGTGTCTTAACCCTTTGATTCTCAATGGTAGCAAAATGAACCCCTTTGCCGTAATGCTATCTCTCACCTTGTACTGCTTTTCAGACCCTGAGCAAAGTGGGAACCTCTCCACTTATGTTTCCAGGATCAGATCCCAGACTTTGAGTCATGCCAATGATACAAATAACAATAATAATTCTACTAATACTGTATGTGCAGCACATTTTTCTTTTTAACCGGCCTCCACTTTAAAAAAGAACTTATAAATAGCAGTGGGAATATTGTATTGTGTAATATTAACTTCTCATGTTAATTGTTCATGGATTCATTTTCACCTTTTTTGTTTGCATAATGAATTATATTACATGCTCTCAGAAGGGCTACAATCCTCCCACACTTTCTTTGATGCACACAGATAATAAAAACCACTAATTTACTCTGAAGTTAATTTTTGTGCTGTTTCATATACACAGATTTTAAAACAAATTGTTAAGATATTTTGAAGACTTTTCAGATTATACCATGACTATTTTACAAAGTGACCACTGGGAGTTCAAAATTAATACCATTTGTAAGAATCATGTTCAGCTTGAGTTCCAATTGCTTAGAATCACAATTGGCAATTGTAAACGTTGAATTGTGGGGTTTTTTTAATTTGCTGAATTTAAGCTAAATTTATTACCAAGCAAAAATAGTTTAGCAGCTGCCTATTTCACTCCAGAAAACAAAATTATATATTGTTTCTAGAATGGTTTGTTTCTACTTTACTGAATTTATGTATTCATTCCTTTATTTTATTTTTTTGAGCATCAACACTAGAAAAATGGCTTTCTGGCAGAACATTGCATTAGTGTGAAGGATAAAATTATTAAACATTAGGAAAGCTGTAATGAATAATGGAGGTGCTATAATTTTTTAGTGAGGGTTGATATTTGGTTTATTGGGTCACCGATTGCATTCTTTTTCTCATTATAATTGATCTTATTGCTAATGATAGTGAGTACATTCTCTTGTGAAATTCACCATTTATATATTTTGTGAAAAATGTTTATTAATGTTTTCAATTAGGCATATTTTAAAATTATTTTGACTGTTTTTTACTCTTTTTGTTATCTTTAATAGAAGTTATTAATATATCATTGATATAGACTCATTAAATATATGGCTGACAAGTATTTTCTCAAGTTCTATAGGTTACATTTTCCTTTTTTTTGATCATCATTTTTATTGTAAAATTTTTTATGAAGTCTCATTTATTTGAATGCTTGTAATTTATTGGAATACTCAAGAATTCATTGCCAAATCTAAAGTCACTAAGAATCACCCTTACGTTTTCTTATGTTTATCTTAGCTATGATATTTAAGTCATTAATTCATTTTTAATGGATTGACTTTTGTTTTACATTGAGTTGTAATCCATATCAAAGGATGTAGTCTGATATTTATCAGTAAGTAAAATATTCTTCCTTGCCAGCAAGCAAGGGCATATCCTAGGCAGAACACAAGTCGTTAATGGTCCTTCCTCCAAACCTGATGTCACTTTGCTCTTCTTACAGGTCACTTATGATTTGGTTTGCATGCAGATTGAATGATTAGTTTTCCCTTGTTCTACAATACTGTAACTAAAGGCTTGTGTTTTTTTCTTATGTTCTTTTGGATTGAAATATGACCCATGTATTCTCTCTTTTTTCTTTTCTAACTCCAAGTGTTTATACTTTCTCTTGGCTTCTCAAGTTGCTCGTTTGGTATTTTATGTTCAGCTTTTCTTCTTTCATTCACGTAAGAGCTTCTGTACTCAAAAGCAAGTTCCGAATATCTCCTGACACCCACGCTGGCCCTTTCTTTCTTATCAGTCTGGAGAATAATAGTTTACTTTCTTCTTGCATGATGTTTCAGATGTGATCTCACAACCTGTCTGGTGTTTGGTCATTAGCGGTCAATATGTCAAATCTGTGCTTGAAACGGTCTGGAAATGCTGATGCTCGGTGCCGTCAGGTGACACTAGGACAAAACACTTCCTGCTCCTGTGCCATCCTCACAAGTGCCCCATGCCCGAACCCCTGGTGCCCACAGTGACAATACAGCTCTTGTAAGGCCTTCCACTTTCATGCTGCCTCTCCCTTTTACCTACCAGGCTGTCCTTCTCCAAGAACTCGTCTCTCCTAAAACTATGTCGCAAGTAGTAAGATGAATCTTGCCATCCTTACCTCTAAGAAGCACTCGGGCCTTACTACTTGTAATACAGATTGGTTTTTCTCCAGCATGACAATTCAAATACATGGATCTTTCTATGGTCTTCCTTATTCAATTTCCAGCTTTCACAAGCATATGGAGAATATCATAGCTTGAGTCAGGCACACCTTAACCCTCAAAGTAACATTCCTGCTCTTCAATCCTCTAAAGAGGTCTTGTACAGCAGATTTACTTAATACAATACATCTTGCAAGATTGACAGCTACTTCCAAGAGCATCAACTGTGGACCCAAGTGAGACATAACTTGAATCTTCTCACCATTTATCATGACTTTATCTATTGGTCCAGTGGTGAGGATTTGGGTCTTTCTTACATTGAGTTATACTTCATACTGATGGCTACAATTCTCAATCTTCATCAGCAGGGTCTGAAGTCCTTCTCATTTTCAGTAAGCAAGCTTGAATCACCTGCATATCATAGATTTTTAATAAGCCTTCCTCTGATCCTGATGTTGCATTCTACTACATATAATCCAGCTTCAGTGATGATTTGCTCAGCATACAGATCGAACAAGAATGGTAAGAAGATACAATCCTGATCATGCCTTTTCTGATTTTAAACCATACAGTATGGTTCTGTTCATACAACTGTGAACTGGTCTAGGGATACATACTGATTATACCCAGGATTGCATGATGGCTCTAGAGTACTTGTTTTAATTTTCAGCCTCAACCTGACCTTACATGTGATCAGTTGATGTTCTCTTCCACAGTTTCCCCTGATTTGTCTTATTTTAGTTGATAATATTTACATAATTTCCAAGATGCTTTTTTGCAGATCTAGATGATGGTAAGATTTCTGTGCTTTCTACCCAGGAGGCCCACTTCTTTAATCACAATTAACTTTGTTGACAAATTGCATTTCCTTTAATAAAGCATTGTGACCTACATATTTTCCAACTAAATTATCAGGCCTTCTTTGCTATTTGGTAGTAAACTTTGCATTAAGTTTGGAATATGGTAGCAAAATATTCTATAATTTGGTTCTTCTTCCTAAACGTTGTTTTGACTTTTTGGGGGGGTCTCTTATCATCCCAGGAAATTGAGTAGTCCATTTTTGTTTTGTAAAAACAAAGGAAAGGGGGGTTTAAAATTTTATATGGGCTGCATTGAATTCATAACTCTTCTAGTAGTATTGCTAATGTAAATATTTAAATCATCCATTTTAAAGACAAAGTAGGTTTTTGCATTTATTTAACTCATCGTTAATAATTTTCAGTGATGGTTTGGGTTTTCTTTGGTCAAGATTTTCACCATGTTGGTTAAATATAATTCTATATATTTTTTATCATTGATGTTGTTATTGTAAAATGATTTTTTTAATTTCCTCACTGGATTGTTTATTGGTATATGGAAATGTAACTAATTTAATGCACTGATCTTGTACCTTACAAGTTGTTAAAAGAGTTTAGTTTATGGTCTCTACTAGGGGTATTTTGTGTGTGAATTACATGATATTTTTAAAGGTGATTTACGGGTACCTACAAGTCATTTCTGTCTTCTAAGCAGCACACTGGTACAACAAACAAGCACTGCCCTTTCCTGCACTGTGCTCACACTTGTTACATTTGAACTTATGGTTTTTTACAGCATCAATGTGGATTGTCCATTTTCATCTTTTTGTTGGCCTTCCACTTTACCAAGAATTAAGGGGAGGGGTTGTTTGGTTTTTCAAAAACTGTTTTTTTCCTGATAATATGCTGACAGAAAGTATGTGAAACAAAATATTGCTACCCTCACTTCTAAGGAGCAGCCTGGTTGCACTTCTTTTTTTAATCATTTTATTGGGGCTCATACAACTCTTATCACAATCCACACATACATCAGTTGTGTAAAGCATACTTATACATTCATTGCCCTCATCATTCTCAAAACTCACTTTCCTCTTGGGCTTCTGGAATCAGCTCCTCGTTTTCCGTCCCCTCCCTCCCCATTGCCTCCTCCTCCATGAACCCTTGATAATTTATAAATTATTATTTTATCTTATCTTACACTGCCTGGCATCTCCCTTTGCCCACTTTTCTGTGGCCCATTCCTGTGGGAGGAGTTTATATGTAGATCCTTGTGATCGGTTCCCACTTTCTACACCCCATTCCCTCCCAGTATTGCCACTCTCACCACTGGTCCTGAGGGGTTCATCTGTCCTGCACAGTGGTGCAGAGTAGAATTGAGATCATTATAGTGGGGGGTGGGGGGAGGAAGCGTTTAAGAACTAGAGGAAGGTTGTGAGTTTCATTATTGCTACACAGAACCTTGAGTGACTCATCTCCTCCCCAATACCCCTCTGCAAGGGATGTCCACTTGTCTACAGATGGGCATTGGGTCCCCATAATGCATTCCCTTCATTCACGATGATATGATTTTTGCCCCACGTTTGGTGCTTGATAGCTGGTCCCCTTGACCCTTCATGATCACACATGTTGGTGTGCTGCTTCCATGTGGGCTTTGTTGCTTCTGGGATAGATGCTCACTTGTTTACTTTCAAGCCTATAAGACCCCAGATGCTATAGCTCTCGATAGCCAGGCACTATCAGCCTTCTTCACCACACTTACTTATGCACACATTCGTCTTCAGCATTTATATGGGGAAGGTGATCACACAACACTTCTTTCAAGACAGATTTATTTGTTCTTCTGGATTAGTCCACGGTATTTTCAGTATTCTTTACTAAAACCATAATTTAAATGTATCAATTATTCAGCACTCTTTCTTATTCATTGGGCAACTTTTACATACTTATGAGGTAATTGAAAGTACCACAGATTAAGCTAGGTCTATCTTAATCATCAGAGTGATATCCTTTGTCTTCAACACTTTAAGGAAGTTTACTGCAGCAGATTTTTCTATACGTGGAGTGTGTTATTCTGGGTTGACTACAGAAATAAATCCAGAGACACACAGATATGTATAAGGAAGAATTTTATATCAATAAGTAATTGTATATTAAGAAAACATCCCTTCCCAGTCTAGATCAAATCCATAAGTCCAATATTTGTCCATATGTCCAATATTAACCATTAATTCCTCTTTAGACTTACACAGCACATGCAATGATGCCGAATGCAAGAAGGTCATTGGCTGGTGGGTGAAAAGCCTTGTCGATCCAGTGACAGTGCAACCATCTCACTGGCTGCTATCAGCATGGCTCCTTGTGACTTGTCAACAGGAAGGAGAAGCAGATCAAGACTGTATCCCACCTCCCCAGTGAAAGAGAGGAAGTTCCTAGTCTCACCATGAGACCATGCCCACAAAGAGACATCATCTGGTTGTGACCTGGTTGACAGGGTAGACTCCACCCCTTTACTTTTAACATCTTCAAGTTGACACAAGATTGTGTAACTACCACAGAACACCCCCAATCAACTTGACACTTTTACACAACTCTTTACACATACATGATTTTAAAACTATAATAAAAATTTATACCTTTACCTAACAGACTTAAACTAAAATGCATATAACTCAAAATGTGTCAGTTTCACTTGAACATAAAGTTTCATAGGTGAAAAAAGCAAAATAGTCTACACTTAACAATTGCAGTGATAGAACACCTACAACATATATTCTCCCACCCATGAAAGTCTGTAAGCCAGCCACTTCAATCCTTTATCCTCCCCATTTTGGGTATCTAACTTCCATACTGCCCACTTATATCAACTCAGTGCTCTGAGGTGACAAGCATGTTCTTTGATGTGAAGAATCTTCTGACTCCACATCCATAAGCAAAGTCAAATCAGGAAAGGCCATCCATAAAGAGAGCAGCAATATGCACTGGCTCAAAATTCTTATCTTCATCTTGTCAAGTTCTGATTAAATCAATATGGGCTGATTCACTTAGCCTCACCAATTGACCACCTCACCTTTTGACCATGGGCCCCTTCACAAATTCTCAACAACCCATGTACCCTTGGGCTAGCTCATAAACTTCACACCAGCCAATCTTCTCTCATCTTCATCTCTAGTCTCTGTGAAGGAAGTCCACTGGTGTCAGGGGCCAGACATAGCATATCTCCTTATTGCTGAGTTTCTCCTACTTCCACTCAACAAATGGATCCAGGTGGTCACCTCACAAGCATTTCAGGCTGTCCACACCGCAGTCTCTCTTTAAAGTTCAGTCTTAGAGAGGAGAGTTTCTTCATGGCTCCAGACTTTTCCAACCTCAGGAACAAACCATCAGGTAAAAAATTAAAAAGTCAAAGTGTTCCTCTTTTTCCCTCTTCAGTCTGTAAACAGCCCCCTCGGAAAGTCTCTTCAAGTTGGAATAACCAGAGCACTCAAGACACTGAGTGGGGCTAATCTTTTCAGAGCCTTCTTTGCAGGCTTGTCCTATACCCATTTAAAGATCCAATTTAATGATTGAAGACTGGCATACAAGCGCTCTATTTTTACTTCCCAATAATCACTTCTATCTAATCATTTTATAAATAACTATAGGCAAAAGAAAACAGTATAAACCTAATACACCGAAATCCTAGACTCAATTCTTAAAACAGTCAAATTCAAGCCTTATCTATCTTATCTTAATCTTTATCAAAACTATTTCATTGATACAAAGTATAGCTTAAGTCTATGACTACATCAAGACAAGCAGGGCCTTTTGTCAGCCATTTTGATCTTCTGTCAGCATTTTGACTAAGCAGCACTGTCCCAGAAAAGTTCAAGGGGAAATTTTGCCCGCTGAGTTCAAGATTCACATTAATTTTCACCATCTCATAGAGGGATAACCAAAAACAACTTCTAGGAATCAATATTTTAACTTCCCAGTTTCTTTCCAGCACAAATCGAGTAAACAAAGTGGCCATGTCTGATCTCTGGCTAACCAAAAAGCAACTACCATGAGGCAGAGGTCAATCAAGCATCCACTCTCCATCTTTATGGTTTGTTTCTCTAGTACCCCACCCTCAAGGTACCATAATGTCTTAGTCCAGGACACATATATATGTATAGAGAAGAGCTTTATAGCAAGGGTAATTATCTATTAAGAAAACATCCCACAGTAGTCCAGATCAAATCCATAAATCTAATAGTAACCCAAATGTCTGATGCTAGTCTATAAATTCTCCTTCAGACTCATGCAATACATGCATTGATGTTGAATGTGGGAAGATCACAGGCTGGTGGGTGAAAATTCTTGTGGATCCAGTGGCAGTGGAAGCATCTCAGCATTGGCTTGACGTCAGTGTGGTCCATGTGTGAATTGGAAGGCGAAGCAGAGAGAGAATGTGTCCCATGTCTGCTAAGAAAGAGCAGAAGTTTCAGAATTTCCATGAGAAAGCCAGGCTCAACAAGGAGACAGCAAGAGCCTGTGACATGATTGACCAGCTAGAATCCACCCATTCACTCTTAATATCCTCAAGTTGACAAAATATTATGTAATTACCACAGGGAGCCACATATACTTTATGTAAAAATTGAATTGCCATATATACTCATGTATAGGCCAAGTTTTTCGGTACATTTTATGCAGATTTTGTGGGAAAATTAGGTGCCTCGACTGATATTCAAGAGGGGTTATACTTGAATGTATATGGTAATAGTAAAGAAAATATTTCTAAGAAATTTTTGAATCCTTCTTTTCTAAACGATAAGCCTTCAAAAACTTAGTGGAAAATCACTATTATTTAATTAAAAGTGTGTAATTTTTGAAGCCCTTTCACATATAGGATAATGTCTCCTATAAATACATGTAGCTTTTCTTCCTCCTTTGCAATGTGGACATTTTCAACTTAATTTTCTTTATTTACATTACTCTGGCTGGAATTCCCACTTTAATGCTGAATATCAGGCAATGGTAAAAGCATGTATAATTTTTCTGTTTTCCTGATAATAGGAGGAAATTTTTAGTTTTTCAACATATTATATTTGCTGAGGATTTTCTTACGCCCTTTATCATATTGAGAAATTTACTTTCTGTAATATGACTCTTGTATTTTGTCAAATGTCCTTTTGCATCAATTGAGTTGATCATACAATGTTTGTTCATTTAATGTTTGTATTAGATGACTGTTTCCTTATCTTGCATCATCCCTGTATCCCAGGATAAGCTGCATTTAGTTGTGGTAGTTAAGTCTTTTAATAGAATTCCAGATTCATTTAATAGAGTTTTAATTTGTTTTCTCTTGTTGTTGTTGAAAAGTTTTTAATAGGCATACAATAAAGTTTACTCTTTAGTTGTAATATTTTGAGTGTTTACAAAGTCATAATCTTATGTAGCAGCCAGTATGGTGTCATGGCGAAGAGTGGCACTACCCCTTAAATTTCCCTATGATCTAACATTTATAAGTCCTCCGGCATGAATGCCTGATAACCATTCATGTTGCTATTGGCTCCAAAGTTCTGTGCCTTACAGAATGTCATGTAAATGGAACCTTTCTTATGTAGCATTTTCAGACTGACTTCTTTTACTTATCAACAAGCACTTATGGTTCGCTCATATTTATGTCGCTTGATATGACAGGAAATCACTCACATATTTGAGTGGATTTGTTATGATTCATCATTGAATAGCATTGTCAAAATTGATTTCATAAAAACTAACAACAATATGAATAAAGGTATTATAAATATTAGCATGAAGGTTCTTGTGTGAATATAAGTTCTTAAATGAGCTGTATGTAGATGCAGGAGCATAATTTCTGGACATATGGTAAATCTATGTGCAGCTTTGCAAGAAACTGCTAAATTGTCCTCCAAAATGGCTACACTGCTCTGCATTCCCACCAACAATGAATGGGAGGTCCTGTTGCTCTGCAGATTAAGTTAATTGATTGTGCTATTCAGTTCATCTTCGTTCTTACTGATATTTCCCCCTGCCTGATCCATTAAGCACTAATGGATGGATGTGGAAGTCTCCAATTATAATAGTAGATAATGTGTATTTGTCTATTTATCCTTTCCATTTTATCAGATTTCGCTTTGTACATTTTTATTCTTTTGTTAGGTGTGCTATATCTT
Organism: Tenrec ecaudatus; assembly: GCF_050624435.1. Classification (NCBI taxonomy): domain Eukaryota; kingdom Metazoa; phylum Chordata; class Mammalia; order Afrosoricida; family Tenrecidae; genus Tenrec; species Tenrec ecaudatus. The sequence continues at coordinate 29,153,569 of NC_134540.1, forward strand.
CTTGGAGAGATAACCCTCTTTTAATTCTGCTCCCTTATATTCTTGATGGGTTTCATTTTCCTAAAATTCGCTTTGTCTGAAATTAATATAGCTACTATATCTTTAATTTTATTAGTGTTAACATTGTATAACTTCCATCATATTTTTGCTATTATGGATTGAGTTTGGGGCAATTTAATATGACTACAATGGGGAAATAATGCATAAAAGGTATTTATTGAGGTGCACTCTTTACTAGTTATATTCAGAGAATATCCTCCTTCCACAGCAGGAGGTTCTGTAGAGGCAAGCAGCACTGGAAGCCACCAGACAGGAAAGAAGGCAAAGCAGGAATACAGAGAGGGTCATTAAGTGTGTCTCAACAATGTTCCTAAAACAATTAGCTGGGGAGCCTCTGGGCTTCAGAGTTGAAAGGACAGGAGTAGCCCAGGTTATCTATCTGTGGTTATAGACATTTGACTCCATTTTATGGTGTGAGCTAAATAAGGTGATTCTTAATAGCCAAGCATCTGCATGCATGTACCCATTTAAAAATGATTCAATTTGTAAACATTGAGACGTGTGACTATTTGAGTTTCGCTGCAATGCTTAACCCTTTCTTGCCATCGTGTGCTACTCTAAGGAGCTACACAGTTAACTCACCATATCTCACTTGACAAAAATCTATCTGTATTGAAGAAAAACAAGCTACACAAATTTATTCTAGCAATTTGATAACTATTATTTTTTTCAGTCATATGTTTAAGCTTCATGGCATTTTATTGTAAATTATTATAGAGTATCCCAAGTATAAATATAGATGTTATGTTTCAAGCTAATGTAAAATAGTTTTGGAGTTCCTGAAGGAAGTTGTAGTAGTTACATAATCTGGTGTCATTTTGAGGATTCAAAGTGAAGGGGTGGAGTCTAGCCTGTCAAACAGGGAGTAGCTTGATTTGGAGGCACTAAGAAGATAAATAGCTCATTTGAGGTGGGACACAGGTTCACTCCCTGGGAGACATTGCAGCTACCAAGAAACATGGAACTAAGCTATAGCCATGAGCTGGAGGAGCCACCTGAAGACCCCTGCCAGCCCTGAGTTGGTTACAACACCACTGGCTCCACAAGACTTCTCACCCACTGGCCTGTGATCATCCTGCCCTCAGTGTCATTGCATGTGTTTTGTCAGTCTGAAGAGGACTTTATAGATTGGTATCAGACGTATGGGCTAATATTGGACTTATGCACTTGATCTGAACTGGGCCGAGATATTTTCCAGTATTCAATTGCTCTTGTATAGAAAGCTCTTTCCTATACACACATGCATGTCCATGAATTTGTTTCTCTAGTCTATGTGGCTTAACACAGAAGTTTGAATTTTCTACATAAAATTAATTTTGAAAATGCCTTGCTCTCAAATTATTATTTGAAATTCCACTTTTAAAACAAATTTCAACTCTTTAGATGATAAGCAGACATTGTTACATACTCAATATTATCAGCATTTTAAATTGACTTTGGTAAAATGGAAAGCCTCAGACCTGCTTCATTTTCAGAAGAGCTTATTATATATTTAAATACTTAGCTATCATTAAGTTTAAAATTAAGCAACAGATGGGCAGACGATGGAAACTTTGTAAATCATGGAACCCAGTAGGTCACCTCTAACGTTAGGTTATTGGCAACTAAGTTATGTAAAAAATGTTTTTTAAAGTTAAAGTCAACCTGATATTAAACACCAAATGGCTATTTATTTATAGGTTACCTGCCTGTCTTACTACGACCAACAGTAAGGGTAGTGCTTTGTTTCCCTCATTGGTAGTCATGCAATATTGGTTTGCATTTTAACTCTGAAGGTTTTGCACTTGCATAATTTTAGATTTAGTTAAATACATACAATAATGAATAAGAGTATGATTTCTGATAAAATATTGAGTAATATGTGATAGAGCAAAAAGAAGTAAATATCTAAGTTTTCACAGGAGAGTGAACAATGGACTAAAGCATCAATAACCACTAACCTACATTTATCAAATTGAATAAAAACAGACACGGATTAATAGGTATTCTGAATCCCATTTCTTTTTTCTCACTTTACCTCAGCAACTCCCCATTTGTAAACAAATTCCAAATCCAATTTAGCTTATAATGAGAAGAAATTAAAAAGGGTCTACTGTCTGGAATTATATAATAAGTATTCCCAAATGCAAATACAGAGGATTACTTTGAGGGTAATTATTTGTGTACATGGGGTGCATGTCTCCTAAAATTTACAAAAAAAATCATTAACCTCTTACTTTGCTTAGATCAGTGCTAAGCAGGCTTTATAATTAATGAATAATTATAATGTGATTTACATATGCGCAATTAGGCACAATGTTGAGGTTTTCTGAAATGTTAACGTTTTTCAAGGAAATAAATGGGTAGTTGCCTACTCAAACAATCTGGTACTTAAAACTTTGTCCAACCATTAGCTGAGAAATAAACCAAATAATTTGAATGGATGGAGAAGCAATGTTGACTGAATCTTAAACTTTATTTTCTTCATTTGTGCTGACTAAAATCCTCTCTACTTGTAATCCTTCTAATTTTAGCACATAATCATCAACCCAAATAAGTAGCAGATGAAGTCCTTCTAACAAACACTCTGAGACTCTAGAGCACCACATAGAGTGTGTGTTTCTTTAAATCTGTCATTCTGCTGCTTTGCGTTCAGGTGGTAAATGGTCAAACCATATTAATACACCCAAAACACTGTACATGCAAAGGGAGATAGGATGTGTTGCTACTTATGGATTGTGGTTATAAATCCTAATATTTAGCTTTTGCTCCATGGATCTAGGACGCCTGCCTGAATATCACGTCTGGAGAACAATGGCGTAGTCCTTCCACTGACAATCACTATCTCTGTGATTTAATAGGAATCCCTTGAACTATTTGAATTTCAATTTTATTATCTGTAAAATAACCTCTCAAATATATTTAAAGCCTAATGCTTTACAATTCTATCAGCTTCCCTTTCAATTTGTAGTCATGGAAAAATTATGCCATTCATCATCAAAACTACATGCCACTTGACATTTCTAAAATTTGTGGTCAAGATGTTGTCTTTGATTAATGAAGCTACAAGACATTAGCATTATTTATAGAGATGAAAGGGCAATAACTAGGGAACCAGTCGAGTCTCAAAGATGTTTCTGGAATCAAACAATGGAACACTATTCTCCCTACTCTAGGAAATCAAGAGTTACTCAAATTTAACTCTTTTTAGTTGTTGTTCTTTTACTAATATTAAAATCATTCTGCAAATCCATGTTACTTAGTCATAGTAATATGAGTCAAAATCGACTCAATCATAATGTGTTTGGTTTGGTGTTTGGAATGAGAATGAAAAGGTAAATCATGCTTTTCCTGACTTTAATCACTTACATTTGGCCCTGATGCATATATTGAAATGTATTTCTTTAATTCAGAGACTCAAAGTGGATGATATATAAGGACAACAGTTTCAGCAGAAAAAGGAATTACATAAAGGCACTGAATTTTCATAAAGTGTTTTTTTAATCTTTTTTCAGTTTAAATGTCCCTGGGTTACACTACTGATTCACTCTTGGCTGTCACCTAGAAAGCTGTTGATTCAAGTCCACTCAGATATACCATGGACGAACGATCTGGGGACTGATTTCCATAAGATCATAGCCATTGAAAATGATAAAAAGTTCAGTTTTACTCTAAAATACATGGGATTATCATGAATGGAAAATAACCCCAAAAAAACAGTTTAGCATTTTCTGCTTAGCATTTGACCAGGTCTAGTGCTCTAATTATTATGATAGTTTCATTTTTTGAGAATTTATGAAAAATGATGAGACGGCATGTCATAATGCCATACAGGAGATTCCTATGATTTTTATCTGAATAAGGTAAAGACTATGGAATTCCAACTGCTATAACAGAGATTCCTGCAATGTTTATAATATCTGGCCATACCTGTAAGGTGGAATTAATAGCAAAGCAGGTCATGTTCATTATTATTATGAAATGAGTTGTGATAAGTAGGTTTATTGTGCCAACGTGGCCAATAGGAACATGTGGGATTAATAAGGTCTCAGTGTGATTGGAGGGCAAAGAGATAAATGACTTGGTAAGGCTCACCACTTGCTCTGTAGTGATTGGAATTAGCTTTAGCTAATTCTCTGCCTCAACTTGTGAGCTACACTTCCTGTGGGACAGCCAATCCATGCATTGTATCACTAGAGCTTGAGATTCCTTCAAGACCTGCTTCACCATGCTGCTAGTACATATATCACTTGAGCTTGAGACTGGAGGATGCCTTTGTCTTGCATTGCCTTAGTCCGATATCTCATCTAGACCTGATTCACTAAGCTCCTGGGATGCTGAATGTTGGTGACCCACCTGCTGATTGCTGCCTGTAGCTGGACTGCCTGCATTGCCCTAGTAAAGACTCTTAGAGTTGAAGGACTTCCAGCATGTTAATCGTTTCATGGAAGTGAGCTGAACTGAGCCCTCTGAACTGCTGGGTGTTCTAATTAGCTGTTATATCCCTTTGTGCTGTCCTGATTTTGTTTCTCTAGAGAACACTCTGAAATGAGGTAAAATTATTTTATCAGTAAACCCTATGAAAGTGTATTCTATCCTTAGTGTAATAGGAACAAATGTATAGTCTGTCTTCTGCTGAATGTTGGAGAGCTTTGAAAACTAAAATTTGAGTAGAAAGTTTCAAAGCCACTTGAATTGGATAGTGTTAAAATATTTTGAGCTACTACCATTAGCCTATCCTGACATTCTGAGGTCCTAGATTATTATATAGGTGACAATATCTTGTGTTCATATGCATACTAAGTCCCAAAGAAGAGTAAAGACTAGGCCTAGGGAAATGTACTATAAATTTGATCATGTAGATTATGTGTTGATAATGTGGGCACTTAGCATCCCCTTGTGGATGCTAGGCAGGCTCATTCCCATCCCAGAAAATTAGCTATGATGAAATAAATTACACATTGACCTCAATGGATATGAAATGAAATGTATTGCTTTCATGTTGTTGTTGTTAATTGCTGTCAGTTCCAACTCGTTATGTTTGAGGCCATTATTGCAGCTACAGTGTCAATCCATTTTCTTGAGCGCCATCTTCATTTTGTCTGCTCTTCTACTATACCACGCATGATGTCCTTCTCCAGGGACTGGTCTCTACTGAAATCATATCCAAAGTACATGAGAGGAAGTCTAATCTTACTCATTTTTAAGAATTATGCTGGTTAAATTTCTTCCAAGACAAATATGTTTTCACTTTAAGCAGATCATGGTAGTTTCACTATTCTTCACCGACACAATACAGTGCAATGATTCTTCTTCGGTCTTTCTCGGTCAATGTCCAATTTTCACATGGTATGGAAAATACCGTGACTTGGGTCAGATTTATCACAGTGCTCTAAGTAACATCATTGTTTTAACATTAAAGAGGACTTTTCAAGGAGCCTTCCTTAGGTCATCATCTTCAATCGTCTCAAGTGGTTGTGAAAGTTGGACTTTGGATAAGGAAGAAAAAAGAATCAATGCCTTTGAATTAAGGTGCTAGCAACGAATACTAAAAATACAATGGGCTGCCTTGGAAACAATCAATTGGTCCTGGGGGAAATATAGCCAGAATGCTGCTTACAGGCAAGGCTGGTGATATTTTGCCTCACTTAACTTTGGACATTTTGTCAGGAGATACTAGTCCTTAGAGAAGGACGTCATGCTTCCTGAACGAATGGGGCAGCAACAACAACAAAAAAGAGGAAGACCTTCAACAAGATGGAATGGCACTGTGGTTACATAATTCGACTCAAACATAAGAGTAATTGTGAGGGTGACACAGGCTGGGGCAGAATTTCATTCTGTCGTTCATGGCAATGATGCTTTATTTGATTTATTGACTGCTGTTTCATTATCATTAATCGGGGATCCAACGAAGATGAGATCTTTAACAACTTCAAAATTTTCTCCATATCTTATAAAGTTACCTAGTGGTCCAGTTGTGAAAATTGGGGTTTTCTTTACCTTGAATTGTAATGCATCTGGAAGACTGCAATCATTGATCATCTTCAGCAAGTGTTCAAATCCTTCTCACATTCAGCACACAAGACTGTGTCATCTGCATTTCACAGGCTATTGATAAGCTTTCCTATGGTCCAAATGCTATGTGCTTCTAAATATAGTCCAACTTTTCTGATTATTTGCTCAGCATGAGTCATGACAAACACATTTCCTAATTTGGAACCATGAAGTCTTCCCTTGAATTCAAGCCAATCACTTGATTCAGGTACAGGTCCTGTATGAGCACAATGAAGGGTTCTGGAAATTCCATTCTTCTCACAATTATCCGGAGATTGTTATTACCCACACAATTTAATGCCTTTGCATACATAACAAAACACAAGTAATCGTCTTGCTAGCATTCTCTGCTTTTGTTCAATTTCTATCTGAAGTTTACTTTTGGTCCATGTGCTCTTCTGAGTCTGACTTGAAATCTGACAGCTTCTCATTTTTGTACTCTTGCACCAATTGTTGAATAATCTATTTTACTTATATATGGTATTAATTATATTGTTCCATAATTTGAGAATTCTGTTGGGTCACCTTTCTTTGGAATGAGTACCAGTATAGATCTCGCTTAGTTGATTGGTCAGGTACCCAAAATTTGGGCGTAGGTGAGTGAATGCTTGGTGTTCCATCAGCTTGTTGAAACATTTCAATATGTATTTTGACAATTCCTAGCATTTTCTGTTGTTGCTGTTAATGCATTCAGTGCAGTTAGACTACTCTCCAAACAAGAGCAAGTCTCAAAGTCTCTTCTGACTTTCAGTTTTTAACTTTTCTTTCTTTACTGTCTTTTGTATGATCCCTTGCTCCCTTTATGTAAGATGATCTTGGTGTCTTCCCTCAGGTCCTCGAGCCTTAATCATAGTATTCAATGAATGTCAATTCTTGAGGTGATTCTTAAAATTCAGGCGGGATCTATTTGAGTCATATTTTGGCTGTCATGGACCTGCTGCGATTTTTTTCAACTTCAATTTAAACTTATCTCTGAGCATTAATGGTGTACTCCACAGTCAGCCTCTGGTCTGCCCTGGATTGCTTGAATTAAGCTTCCCCATTGTTTTTCCCCATAGCATCATCAATATTATTTTGTGTATTTTGTCTTTAGAAATATAGTCTCTTTTTACATTGTTCGAAGAAAAGATATTTTCGATGAAGAAACTGTTGTTGTTCGATGAATAAATTATGTTATCTCCAGCTTCATTTCTATCACACAGACTGTATTTTCCCACTACTGGTCATTCTTTTCAAACCACTGTCCAACTTTAAGATTACAATAGCTAATAATTATCAATACATATTGATTGCAAATTGGATAAAGTTCAGACTGAAACTTTTGGTCAATTTTTTTCTATTTCTTAATCACTGGCTTACATTTAATTAATGGTTGTGTTAAATGAATTTCCTTGTAGTCAAATAGATATTCTATAACATATAGCATTGAGCTTCAATATAGTTCCTGAATTACCCTTTTTGACTATGGATGAAATGCCCTTCCTCTTGAATTTGCTCTGCTAGGCATAGTAAGCTATATGATTGCTTGATTCAAAAAGGCCAATATCAATGTGTTTCATTTCACTAATGCCTGGGACATTGATCTTTTCTTTTCATTTTTGATGACTCCCAATTCTGCTAGCTTTGTCCTTCATACCTCCCAAGTTCCAATTATTAATAAATATTTCAGCTATTTCTTATCATTGTAAGCCACACCCTATCATAAAGTGAAAGGCCTGATTCTTTAGTGCATCTACATCATTATGGCTGACTCTATTCTGAGAAGAACACTCTTCTCAGTCCTATTTTGAGTGTTTTTCAATTTGAGAGAGTCATCTTCTATTATCTATGAGAATGTTCTACTGAGACACATGAGGTTTTTAGTATCTAACAATGTCCCACTGCTATTCATAAGCTTTTCGGTGGCTCGTTTCTCTGATGTGGATCCCCTACCTCTTCTTACTAATGTGCTCTTAGTCCCTAAACTCTGTTGAAACCTCTTCACCTTGCATAGCCCTGTTTGTCTTACTTGCACAATAAAATGACTCCTCAAAGAAAGCCTCAGCTTCCATTTGGAGCAAAACAATCAGCAGGGTTTGGCTTCATGTGAATGTTGCTGTTGACTTGTTTAAGGGCTGAAACCAAAATGAAGTTTGCACCCTGGAAAGACATGCCCAGTCTCTGCTGCCAGTTCTCCCAGATGGTGGCCTGTAAGGAAAGGTAGGGTTTGAAATCTGGCAGGGATCAAATATGAAACTGGACCCAAACGCTTGACTACAAAACAACACGTTTTCTTTTAATTAGGTCTTATGTTGCTAGTGGTGATGTAAAAAGTAAGCCGTTAGATAAATACATAAATGCATTTAACATCTCTTCTTAACAATGAACAGAGTGAAAAAGAAAATTCTTTTGATAATAGCAATTGAAATAAGAAACATATTTGACTGTAGAATTCCTACTTTCCATGCAGACGATCCACATTCAATTCCCAGACAATACACCTTACGCACAGTAGCCACACGCTTGTCACTGGAGATGCGTGTGCTGCTATGAAGCTGAATAGATTTCAGCAGAACTTCCAAACTAAGATAAACTAGGAAGAAATGGCTGGCAATGATCAAGTTCCAAAGTCCAATCAACAATAACCCACTTTATCAAAACGGTGTGACCCCTTGCCTCACATGGGGATTGCTCAAGACAGAGCTGAATTCCATTTCTTCGTGCAGAATATGAAGCAAAAATAAATCTCTATTTGGTATTCTAAAGACTTTTCCATGAGTTGCGTCCGACAACAACATATCCAAGTAAAATAGACCTCAATTTAATTCTATAACTTTACGGAGAAAAATGCGTCTTCCCAAATGGACAGACTGCTCATGTCACATTTCAGGGGATTCAATGTCATCAAAATATATATCATCTCAAAATTATAAATATATTGTATGTTTTAATAAAAGTTTGCTAATGCTATTAACAATGAGATTCCACTGATCATGTGACAAAACATTACAATTATTTTGAAATATAGGCAAAGCTCATCCCTTATTTGTTATTGCAGAGAGTTTGCCTAAGTGCCCGGATAAGGCTGCTCAGGAATCCGAAGCAGTCTACATGATCAGGAGCGTCCCCAAACCATTGTCTGTTTCAATCATTTTCTACCACAGTCACAGAGCTCGCTGAAAACTATTATATTCGTGTTACTTCTATGACCGATAAAATATGTTGATGATACTCACGAAAGCACAGAGTCTGCAAGGAATCGAAATCGGGACAGCTCCTAACACGGCTTCTATGAACCTTACCCTGTGGATTCCTGAAGAGTTTTCGTCAGGTTACAACGTGTGACAAACTACACTGAGTACTGACAACAACGAGCCACCCCCCTCTCAGAGAGCTGGCTTCCTTGTTGGGCCATCCTAATAGACCACTCTTGTCCCATTCAGGGGATTCTACTAATAACTTCGTCTAGAGGTACTTTGTCAAACAAAATTGATATGACCTGCCCTAAAGCCCGCATCGTAAACCACGTCATAAGACTGGCAACAAACGCTCAGGGAAAACAAAGTGCGGCCATCAAGCAAGATCGCTCAGGGGCTAGGCAAAACCTCTCTTTTAGTAAAATTAACAGTTTTAGTAAATTGCTTTTCTGAGTTGTGTTTTTTATTGCCATGCATTTTTAGCGATGGGAAGCATGTTGAAATCAAGGGGGCATTTTAAGGCCATGTGGATTTTGATACAATTGCGTGGAACTCATATACGCTGGTGGTTGGGTTGTTGGGAGACTGGCCCAAAGCTTCAGATTTATGCAGCTGTACAGGTCCCCACCAGACAGCCACACCTGTCACATCTTTCTCAGTCCGAGCACCTGGTGGGGTAGAGTCACCAGCTTTTCCTTTAGCAGCCAAGGGCCTAAGCACAAACTTCCTAGAATTCCTGATTAAAAGTACCATTTGTACATGAGTAGAAAAGGTTTGGGTCTTATAGCCTGAGCAGAATATCCGCAAATTGCTGATCTTAAGATCGCTCAGTAGTAAGTCATCATTTGCTCTAAAAATAAAGCAAAGAAAGGTACCCAAATGGGAGTGGGGCAATTCTTATTAAACTAATAAAGGGGCACGATTAACCACCCAAAGGAGTTGTTTTCAATCTCTATAAGTATTAAGGTTGATAGTCATGCTTTCTTCATGGCTGTAAAAGTGTAATTTATCATCCGTGAGAACACTTACATCATTTTAATATGCAATTGTTGAAAGAGGAAGTTAAGCCAAAATTCTTCTTTTTGTTAAAAAAGGATAAATTGATTAATATAAATGAAATAACTATAGTGATTTGAGGCTCAAATTAAGGGGAGTAACTCATTGCAAATCTAATCTTTTCCCAATAGTTTCATATATTTTTAATTTTTATGATGAAGACTACAGCTTTTGTTTCACTACCTAACTACACATAAAATAATATAAAACAAAGGCTATTTTGTAATATGTGTGTATATGCGCGCGTGTGTGTGTATGATTTATACAGCAGCCTCAGAATCACTTCATGGAAATAATGCCATTTTATCATTCTCCAAAATATTCTCATGAAAAATCAGTGTTATAGCAAAATATGTGCCTATTTTTGGCCTACATATTTATTTCATCTTGTCAGATAGGCAAAGGTTTAGGAATTTGAATCGAGCAAAGACATTTGCAATCTCTCATTGCTGCAACTTTTCATGAAATGTTGCTACTTTTAATTCCCAATGACACTTTACAAGTCATTTGCCGAGTTTGCACATTTGAAGCAGCATCTCATTAGATAAACTGCCAGGACTAATATTCTCTACTTATTTGCTATAAATTTTTGCATAAGCAGTAGATTGTAACTCATATTGATATTGGTGTTTAAAGATGTGGCAGATAAGACTACATGAAAAGTTATCTAATATATAATTTAGTATTTATCATAGCTTGGCTTGTTTGGATGTTGTTGTAGGGTTTTTTTGGGGGGGCAAAATTATAGAAATATACTGAATTTCTTAAATGAAGAACCAACTTTTTAATGAAAATTCATTTTTGGCATTGAAATAATAAAGTGTGACTAAAATCTGTGATGTGAATGAAAGTTAAAGCACTAAAACGTTAATTTAAAAAAGGATTTCTGGACTATGCTTTTCAAGGTTTTTATGTTTGTGTAATGTACCTGCAAGTCTAGTCTTAAAGAAAATTAAATATCTTTATTTAAATATAGATAAAGGCAGTAATTTTAACTTAATTTTTTGTTTTCTTTTTTTTTACTTAAGTTTACAATAATAAATTTCCTTCAGTTTGTTTACAAAGGTAATGTGGTGATCTACAAATCTGAAAATAAATCAGTGCCTTTTAAGTGATTCATCATTATTTATCCAAGACTTATTTTGCAATATATATATCTGGTAACACTATCAAATTGTGTCTAAACAGCTTTGTCAGAAGTATGAATTATCCTAATATATGATACTTCTCATATATAAAATATACAATTTTTTCTTGTTTCGAATTCCAAGTCAGAAATAACTGACATTTTAAATTGTATCCATTGACTTTTATGTAGATATTATTATTTTATTCAAAAATTGTCATTATGATAAAAGAATGGGTGATTCAACCATGCCCAAGCTAAATTTTTAAAATCATCATTTATTTTGGATCATCTCTCTTCCTTCGTGGGGTGGGAGGGATCCATACACAATTCTTCATCTATCACCCCCTTGTGTGACATACACAGTTACATCAATAATAATATGAGTGTGTTCTCACAAATTTTTCTTCTGCTCCTAAATGCTATCCTTAGGATTTCAATCCTAGAGAAATTATTCAACTACTGATCCATATATTTGTAATTAATTTATTTGTTTCCACAAATAATTCTAAACTGTAATTGCTGATATTTTGGATTTTTTGTTTTAGGCTTTGGTAAAAATCACTGACTCTTCTGGAAGTTATTTTTCCATCTTTCTGGCCAGTGAAACAGCAGCAAGTTGATTCTGTCAAGGTTTTTGTGCCATCACTGTTCTTTTTTCTGTGATACCAGCACAAAATTGTCTCCAGATTATTTAAATGGAGGGAAATAGTCCAAAAACACACATTTAGTGTTTCTTCACAGTGCCAATCATAGTCCTTTTCTAAAGGAGTATTGCAAATTGTAAACCAACCTGCCATTCTCATGGGTTTCCATTGTTCCTCCCTTTCATTAATATTTGATATTTGACAAAGAAAAGGTGTGAAATGAGTCCTCAATATTGTTTTATCTTGCATTCAAATGAGTGATAATTGTTCTAATTTGATATAACCAAAATAATTTCATTTTCCTCTTCTCTGAAACAAAACATCTTTTGGAAATGTTTTGATCAGTTGTTTCAATTTATATTGGTGTTAGGTTTACGGATAGAAGTCATTTGTAAAATACAGATATTATTCCCAAGCACTTGTCTTTTCATTTGCTGTACTGTGGTGGCTTGTGGATCGTGATGTTGGAAGCTGTCATACCAATATTTCACATACCAGCAGGGCCACCCAAAGTGGATAGGCTTTAACAGAACTTTGAGACTAAGACCAGACTGAAGAAAGATGAGCCTGTCCATTTCAGACATGACAACCTAGGAATAGCATGGAAACATTATGACACACTGAAAGCATCATGAATCGAGCAGCAGAACACTGTCAGAGGTAGTGCCAGAACACAAGGCCCTCGGGTCCACAGGTGCTCAAAATATGGCTGAGGAAGACCTGCTTTCTCCAAGTACACTTGATCCTAATCACATGGCTGGGGTGAATCCTTTGTAAATCCTCACTGGCTGATGAGGCATGATTAGAAATGATAAGAAAAATTGCAGATAACTATTAATAAGTGGAATTTTGAATACATGAATATGAATCCAGGAAAATTGAAAGCCATCAAAAATGAAATTGAATGCATACAGATCAATACCCTAGGTATTACAGTGAGCACAAAAGGACTGTTATTGACAAGTTTGAAATCATATGGTTTACTATGCTGGAATGACAAATTCAAGAGTAATGGTGTCGCATTCATCACTAAAAAGGACATTTCAATATCTATCTTGAAGTGAAATGTTGTCTGGGATAGTATGAGACTTGTTCACATACAAGGAAATAAAATAAATAAAGCTATTATTCAAACTAATGGATCAACCACTAAAGCCACAGATGAAAACCCAAGGAATTCTATCAATGATTTCAGTCTGCAACTGATCAAACATGCAATCAGATGCATTTATAATTATTGGATAGTATTATGTAAAAATTGGAAACAGAGGAAGATGTGATGGTTGGAAATTGTGGCCGTGGTGACACAAATGAAGATGGAGATCGCAGAATAGACTTCTGAAGTCCAATGACTTCTTCACTTTTTTTCAACAATATAAGTCAAAGTTATAACCATTGACTTCTCTAAATGGAATGCATAAAAATGAAATTGACTATGTCGATGGGAAAAGATGATGGAAAAGTTCAATATTAGCAGCTCAAACCAGGGCAGGAGTTGACTGCAGAACAGACCATCAATTGCTTATATGCAAGGTCTGGATGAAACTGAACAGAACTAAAAAGTATATGAGAACCAAACCACAACCCTAAGTATACCCCGCCTTGAGTATATTTCTTCAAGAACAGAAATGTCCCAGAAATGTTCCCAACGGAATACTAATGACTTAAGAGCTAATGAGCTGTGAGATGACAGGAAGAGCATCACACATGAAAAAAAAGTCATTAAAAGATAGGAGAGAAAGGAAAGCTCTAAGTGGCTGTCAGAGAAGACTCTGCAGCTTGCTCTTCATTGCAGAGTAGCTAAGGCCACTACAAGAAATGATCAAGACAAAGAGCTGAGCAGGAAGTTTCAGAGGGCAACTAAAGAGGACAAGGTCAGATGTGATCATGAAATGTGCCCAGCTCCTAGAGTTAGGAACCAAACAATGAAGGACACATGCAGTGTATGTCAAACCGATAAGACTAGATAAACGAATTCTACTCTGGAGTTTCAATATTAAAATATTCTGAGGAAAATATTGAACGATGCAGGAAGTATCAAAAGAAGATGGAAAGAATACAGTCACTGTACCAATAAGAACTTATAAGCATTCAAACATTTCAAGGAGTAACCCAGGGTCAAGAACCAATGGTACTGAAAGAGGAAGTCTAAACTGCCTGCTGGCAGTAGCCAAAAAAACCCAAAAAACTCCAGGAATTGTGGGCAGAAACAAAACTCCAGGAATTGGTGAGATACCAACTCAAATATCTCAACAAGCTGATGAAACACTGGAAGCACTCACTCATCTGTTCCATCAGTGATCAGTCCAACTGACTGAGAGAGATCCATATGTGTACCCATCTCAAAGACAGCTGACAGACTAGAATGCATGAATTATACACCAATATAATTAATATAGCATGCAAGAGAGTGCTGTGGAAGATCAAATCAACAGTGATCGCAGCAGTACATGAACAGGAGCTGCCAGCAGAGGGCTCATCATTGCTGACGTCAGATGGATCTTGGCTGAAAGCAGAGACTACAAGAAAGATGCTTACTTGTGTTTTATTGACTATGCAAATGCATTGACCTGTGTGAACTGTAACCAACTTTGGATATTAAGAAAGGGAATTCCAGAACACTTCATTGTTTTCATGTGGAAACTGTGTGTCAATCAAGGATAGTTGTGCTAACACAAGGGAATACTGCATGGTTTAAAATAAAAAAGGTGGGTTGTAAAGGTTGTATACTCTCCTCATACTTTATCCATCTGTATGTTGAGCAAATAATCAGAAAAGGCGAGTTATATGAAGAACTTGGCAACAAGATTAGAGAAAGCCATAGGAATGAAACCTAGGATTCCTTTGTCGTGTGAAGAAAAAACAAATGTTATTCCCAAATCTGCTACTCTGCTTTGTTATTCTTGTTTCCTATAGCACCCTGTACTTTCTAACACAGCATATAGTTGACTTATGTATTATGTATATATGTTGTTATTCTCCCCTTCCATTGTAAATATAAATACTATAAAAGAAAATAATTACATTAAGTCTTAATAACGACCTGAAATATACAGATGACACAGCCTTGCTTGCGGAAAGTGAGGAAGACTTGAAGCATTTACGAACGAAGATCAAGAATTGCAGTCTTTTATATGGATTACAACTCAGTGTATCCAACAAAAACAACAGTAAAATAATCACAATTGAATAGCTAACATCCAGCTAAATGGAGAAAAGATTGCAGTTGTCAAAGATTTCCTCTTGCTTGTATCCACAAGCAAAGATCATGGAATCAGCAATCAAGAGACCAAAAGAAAAATCCCATAGGTTCAACCTGCATCACAAGTCATAAGAAACCTGACTTGAAGGGTGAAAACGTTGTCACTTGATTTCCCTGATACACATTGGGCTTGATCTGGTTTTCAATATTTTCTGTGGATTTTTTTATCATATTACGGTGTATCTGTGATGTATTCTGTCATTGTGAGTAGACGTCTTGAATTTTGTTCCATGTTTTTTTGGTTTTTAGTGTTGGAAACCTATGTTTGACGAAGATATAGGGATAGCAAGTAGAATAATGGTCCACGGGAGGGGAGGATAAAGTGGGGGAGGGAGGACAAAGTGGGGGAGGGGAGGTTATAGTGGGGAGGGAGGACAAAGTGGGGGAGGGGAGGCTAAAGTGGGGGAGGGAGGACAAAGGGGAACTGATTTCTAGGAATTCAAGAAGGAACAGAATGTTTTGGTACTGAGGGTGATAGCAATTGTATTCCAGACTGCTTGATGTGATTAACTATCGAATGGTAACTGTATTCGCTCCCCAAAAAAATAGTGGTGGGGGAAAAGTCTTTAAAGTGTTGAAAAGCAAATTTGACACTTTGAGGAATGATATAATGACCCATGACGTGGACATTTCGATCACCCCATGTGCATCTGAAAGTGAGACACTGAATTAAAGCCGACTGAAGAAGAATCAATGCGTTTGATTATGATGAGGGCAAAGAATATTTAAATTGCAGTGGACTACCAAAAGAAAAAAGAAGTATGTCTGGGGAGACATACAGCAAGAAAGGTCCTGCCGAGGAAGATTGGGGAAACTGCCTCTCAAGTAATTTAGGTTTCAGGAGAGAACGGTCCCTACAAAAAGGGCGTCCTGCGCGGTGAAGCAGAGGGGCAGCACAATGGAGGGAAATCCTCAGCAGGAATAGGAACGCTTTGTATACGGAGTGTCGGAGTGTCGGCAACAACGGGCTCAAAGGCAGGCGCAACTGTGGGATGGCACCAGACCAGGCGCATTTTGTTCTGTTGTACAGTGTGTAACAATGAGTTTGAAGCAGCTGGATGGCAGCTAAGAACAACACAAATGTTGCTCATTGTTTTGTCTGGTTATATAGATTATGAATATTATTTTCTAATTTGAGCTTCTGTTTTCTACTTTGAACAAAAACAAAAGCTTTCAATGAATTATTTAAGCTGTGTTAAGTCTAGTTTTACTAAATTCTCTTTTCTAGGATTTATTTTTATATCAAGGCTTTGAAATGTATCAGTTATTTTGTACTCATAGTTTTTCTATCTTTAAAATTGTCTATACTGTTTGTTTCTTTTATTTTCAGTGTTGTTAATGATGTGGGGCTTTACATTTCTGATCATCATTTGTTTTACTCAACAAGTTAAACAACTTTCCAAGCCTCCCAGTAATGTGTCTTGCCTACTCCATTTTTATTTAGTCTTCTTTCTCTTCTGAAATGTGATGATCTCACCCTTCACCTTGGCTACCGCTGTCTACCCACTCACTTACTACTTCTCTTTTCTCTTTCTCGCTCTTCATTTCCCACACCTGGTAACCATCAAACTCTGCTTCCTTGGATATGAAAAACCTTTAGCCTGATGTTGTTTTCTTTCATAACAAACATCCCATACAATACTTGTCTTTTGTGTTTGACCCCCTTCACTCAGAATAATGCCCTCTGAGCACAACCATGTCACGAGGTGTTTCAGTGTCACAATTATCCTATAACCATGCCTAGTACTCCAGTTTCCATTCTTTCTCGTGTATGTGCTTGTGATCTAGCTCTTAAGCCTTAACCCAGTGTCTGATTGTATACCTTCATTTTTCGCCTATCCCTCATTCATGATGCACTGGTGTATTGTGAGTGGATGTGACGTGTGGGTTACATCTTTGGGACTCTGCGTGCAGGGATGATGTGACATCTGATGGGTTGGGACACCTCCGGGTAGAAGAGGATTTCATTCGGATGGGTATTTGAGAGCAGAGCTAGAATGCATAACTGTTTGCAAACAACTCGAACACTGTGCATTCGGGATCCCCACTCTCACTGAGCCAATTCCCACTCTGAATAACCCAATGTGGTTGCTGCAGCTGACAATCATTACTGGAGTCAATTACCTCACCTTTCTCCTTTTTAGAGGCTCGTGGATTTTGGCAACCAATCTTGTGTCTAGCAATCCAATTCTTAACAGGAATCCTGTGACTCCAGGATACAGACCCCAATAGATAAGTATTATATTATAAAATATAGTTATGTATATCATATAACTACTTGCTGATTGAATTATAAGATTTATCTTATGAGCATTGTATGTAGCTTTTCACCAACAAAATATTGACCAACAAAAGTGTTTATCCAGAATGTGACCTTATATATTAATGAGAATTGCTAGAATAAAATTTAAATGGCGCATTTTGATAACACTGTCGAGTAAGCATTGAACTGCTAACCCCAAGATCTCTGCAAGAGAAAGAGAAAGGCTATCTTCTTTCATAATGTTTCACAAACTCAGAAACCCCACATAGTGCCACTGTGAGTCAGAATTGAGTCAAAGGCAATGGGTATGGGGTATTTGTGTTTGGCTGGGTGGATAAGGATCTATATCATTATAATATAAACTTGACTCACAAAAATTAAGCCTCAACTCTCAAAATTTACACTCTCCATTATTTTATTTTAAATGTCAATTAATATCAATAGCCAAATCCTTAGATAATCAGAGCAATACCCTTTCCAAACCATGATTTATTATCATATTGACACAGATAAGGACTGTGGGTTCTATTGTGGTATGTGATCCATGCCTAAGTGACCAGAGGAAATAAAGGAATTTTTTAAAAGGCAATAAAGAAATAAAAAGCAAAATTAAAAACATCAGAAGCAAATATTAAGGTAACTAGAGACAATAAAGGAATTAAAAATCTATAAGAAAAATTAGAAAATAGAAAAATATGTAATGCTAGTTCTAATATATGTGCAATTCCATAAAGCATACTAAATCTAGGATAGCCCTATCATCATATGTCCATGTTAGGAATAAGGGTTCAATGATATTCTCAGTATGTATCACCAGATACATCTTTAATCTTTGTTTCTGAAATGATTCTTTGGCCATCATATACAAAGTCTATTTCAATGTAAAACCTGGTTATAAGAACTATCGAATTCTCCATGGAAACATTTACTATATTTTGAAGATAAGCCTTTTCATTTATATAGCTTCTCATATTTTTAAATATTTTTTTACCTTTTCCCATTAAAGTTCCTGTTTTTATGAAAAACAAGAAAACATACATTTTTTTCAAACAATTCAGAGATGGTCACCTTATGCATTCAAAACATGACAGAGGAAAGTGATATTATCGCAGACAGTGGCTGCTCATGTTCATTTATTATGCAAAATGACCCAGATAATCAGTTTCTTGTTGGAAAATGTAAAAGGAGAAAAGGTCCAGAATGTCGTTAAAGTGAAAAAAAAGTATTTTCATGAATTCATTGACCTTTCCATTAATATCATAACAGCGTATAATCACTGGGTATTTAAATGAGCAAAGCAGCTCCAGACGGAGGGCTAGCTTGAGAAGTCTCCCGGGCTTACGTTGCCTGAACAAGACCCTGACACTGAAAGTAGAAGGGGAAGCGAGAATCCTGTCTTGTAGTGACCTTTCGGTCCCACAGCTGCTTATCACGTAGCTTGTCTCCTTGCCTTCCTGTTGTACTTTCACTTATTAAAATTAATTGTGCTCTTGTTTGAATGTTAGGGATTTTAGTTCGCAACCTTAGCAGGTGAATTAACAGTAACTTTTTTCTTCTTTCTGGAACTCTTGATGAATAATGACCATACTACCATTTGGGTGACTTAAGTAAATACAGTGAAAAAAAAATTCTTATAATATATTTTATTTGAAAGCAATAATTAGAAACAAGACAAAGAAGAATTTAACAGGTCATAGGATAAGTTAAACAAGGAATGACATAAGGGATTAAGAAAGAATAAAATAAGGTAAGCTTATACAATATAAAAATTTATGAAAATGGACTTCAGATAAATAATCTACACTAGACTTTAGTTATATACAGCTAACATACACTCAGAGAGGTCTTTTCTCTTGCTGGCTGACAATGTTACTTGGAATAGGGTGATAGTTTATCTCTTGGCACCTGATTCAAAAGCAGGTGGGGAGGGATTAGCGACTTTTATCCTTACATGAAGCGGCATTACCTACTTGTCTGTCTTGCAAGATAAAACTGATCTTTAAAACATTCTTAAAGTAAGAAACAAATACTTTTATACATCTTTTAAAACTTTATGACTTCAAAGGCAACACACGTGAAGTTATCAAAATAATCTAATAAAAACAGGAGGGAAAGAAAATGCCAATATATGTGTCAGAAGAGATTCTGACACTTGCCTTATAATGTAGCGGGTCTAAAGTGAAAAGACCAAATGATAAAGTAAAAGAGCTGAATGTAAGGTTTCAAAGGGCAGCTAGAGAAACCAGAATCATGTGTTTTAGTGAAATGTGCAAAGATGAAGTTAGAAAACTGGAATGAAAGAACAATATCAGCATTTATCAAACTGAAAGTAAACACTGAAAAAAGAATCTAAATCTTGCGTTGAATACTGAAATATTATGGGGTCAAAATACTGAACAACGCAAGAATCATCAAAAGAGAAAATAGTCACTGTGCCGAAAAGATTGGAAGATGTTCCACCATTTTAAAAGACGAAATATGATGCAAAACTGATACTGCTGAAGATAGAAATGCCTGTTTCACTGAAAGCATCCGAGAAAATAAGACTTCGGGAAATGAAGAAGTGCCACGACCACTATTTCAGCAAACGGGTGCTGCACTGGAGGCGCTTGCTCATCTGTGCCAAGAATCTGGAGGACAGATGTGTGGCCTATAGACTGAGACATCCCTGGGTGTGCCCACTCTAGGAAGGGTGATCCAGGAGAAAGACAAAAAATATCAAGCAATAATTAATATATTATGGAATTCCCACCAGTAAAATCTGTTGAAATTTCAGCCATAATTCTCCTTGGAGAGGAAGATAATCCTGTATTTGTCTCATGTATGCCCTAGCCTTTATCAGGGGAGACCAGTCCCTGGGGAAAGACGCCATGCTTGGGAGAATCAAGGCTCAGTAAAACAGGAGGAGTACTCGCAATCGAATTGAGTCACATAGTCGCTGTAACGATGGTCTCAAACATAGCAAAACCCGTGAAGATGGGGCAGGACCAGGCCATATTTTACTGTATCATATAGAGGTCACATGAGTCAGGACCAAGTTTAAGACACCTAGCGAAGAAAACCGACTGTATATTAAGTAGGTTGTTTCAGAATATTTTAAAGTATAATTTATCTGTTACTATAAGACAGATATTCATTTGAGCTCTCTCACTCTCCCTACCTCCTTCTCTCTCCCTCCCTACCTCCCTTTCCCTCTCATAGGCATACTCAGATACACACACACACACACACACACACACGCAGATACACACATGAATGTAAGTCAAAAAAACAATTGCTACTACAGTTCTAGTTCATATATCCATGAGTTTTTTTTTCCAAATAAAAGGAGTTCAGACATTTCTCAGTGGTGAGCTGATGACCGCAGTCAGGTTCTCTCAGTAACACACTGGTCTTAGTCTCATTGGAAGCCTCCATAAAACAAATGATTCAAACAAATGAGAGGCTTATGGAGGGTCAGTTTGATCCGGTGGATCAATTAAACCAGAGCACATAGGTCAGCTAAGAGTTATGATTGCTGTGTTTTTTTATTGTTGTTTTTAAGATTCCAAAGGGTTCTCTTGACAGATTGTATAGAAGGACATACAACCATAATAACAGCGGCTTACTATTGATAGAAGGAGGCCTGGTGGCTTAGTGGTTACACATTGAGCTATTAATCGCAAGGTCAGCAGTTTGAAAACAAAAGCCCCTATGCAGGAGAAAGATGAGGCTTTCTACTCCTGTACAGAGTTACAGCTTCAGACATTTATAAGGGCAGTTCTATGAGTCTGAATCAACTCAATAACAGAGAGTATTAGATAGAAGATCTTTGGAAAACCTTATCCCATCCACTCTGCACCCCTGATCTTTTGCCTCAGAATTCTCTCTTTTCCCAAAACTCAAAGAATATCCCAAAGGAAGATAATTTAATTACCCAGAGGATTGAAAAGCTGTGATTTTTGCCTGATGCCCACCAAGTGGTGCAGAATTTTTCATGAAACAGGTAAGAGAAATGGAAATACTGAAATCATACGTGTATTCACATAGATGGAAGATAGGTCAAGGAACAATAGCTCCATTTTTGAAGCCAACACCCTAAATTCACTTTCCTGTTAATTCTGACTGACAGCAACACCATGGAGGGTTTCTGAGCAGTAAATGTTTATCAGAAGAGACAGCTTTATCTTTCTCCTTTGGCGTTACTGGTTGCTTTGAAACACCAACCTTGTTGTAAGTCACCCAGGTTTTAATGATTTTGTGGCAATATATTTTATTACTCACATATGCACTCATATGCTCTCCATAAACACTGAAAACTTGGTGTGAAGCAATTTCAGCACATCAGGTAAGGATCACTGATTGCCTTCTTTCACAGTGAAGAACTGAAAGGTTAGATAGTTTATCCATGGAAAATGATTAAGAGAAAATGTATAGACATCTTCTTCCAAACTAATGTGGTGTTAAGAGTAAATTATGTTTAATTGATAAAGCATATTCAGTAAGCTTAATCAATGACATAAGGAGTCCATGTGTATTGTCAACCACTCCAATAAGGACATGCAAAACTGAAATTCAAATCCACTACTCAATGTATTTACTGAAGTCAAATGATTTCCCAGAAACTGTGCTCTATGCAGTGGTTATATCTCTCAATGAGCAGATAAATTATTTTATGTAACTGAATCTACATGGTCTTAAAGGGAAGAGGCAATAGACAAGAAAAAAACAAATGGGCCAAGCAAGAAATAGAGAATGCTATAGATAAGTAAAAATCATATGAGAGTTAAATATTAAGATAAGATTGAAAAATAATTCAAAAACTGGCTTTGTTGCCAAAAAAGATGGATATAGGGGAGAAACCAGGAGGAGAGCAAGCACTAAGGCAACAGAGATGAATACGATTATATACACAACCCTTCCATAACAATGAATTCTTCTAAGTGACATTTAGACTGAAGTTACAAAAAATAGAGGCAGATGAGCTATGATCTAGGTCAAGGACATAATTAATGGCAGGAGAGACCACCAGAATGACCAAACATTTTTTTATTAACCATTTAATTGGGGCCTCATACAATTCTTATCACAATCCATACATACATCCATTGTGTCAAGCACATATGTACATTTGTTGCCATCATCATTCTCAAAACATTTGCCTTTTACTTGAGCCCTAAATATCAGCTCCTCCTTTCACCCTCCCTCACACTCCCCCTCCTTCATAAAGCCTTCATAATTCATAAATTATTATTATTTTGTCATATATTACACTGTCCAACATCGCCCCCCACCCTCTTCTCTGCTGTCCATCGCCCAGGGAGGTGGCTATACGTAGAGTGGCACCGCCACTCTCATCACTGGTCCTGAGCGGGTCATCTGTCCTGGATTCCTGTGTTTCCAGTTGCTATCTGTACCAAGGTACATCCTCTGGTCTAACCAGATTTGTAACGTAGAATTGGGATCATGATAGTGGGTGGGGAGGAAGCATTTAAGAACTAGAGAAAAGTTATATGTTTTATCTTTTCCACCCTGCACCTTGACTGGCTCATCTCCTCCCCACAACTCTTCAGTAAGGGGGTGTCCAGTAAGGGGGTGCCTACCGATGGGCTTTGAGTCTCCACTCTGCACTCACCCTCATTTACAACGATAATGATATGCTTTTTTTTGTTCTGATGATGCTTGATATCTGATCCCTTCAACAGCTTGTGGTCACACAGGTTGGTGTGCTTATTTCATGTGGGCTTTGTTGCTTCTGAGCTAGATGGCTGCTTGTTTACCTTCAAGTCTTTAAGACCCAGATGCTATATTTTTTGATAGCCGGGCACTATCAGCTATCTTCACCATATTTGCTTATGTACATATTTTTCTTCAGCAATCGTGTTGCGAAGGTGCGCACCATGGAATGCCTATTTAATGGAACAACGTGTTCTTGCATTGAATAAGTAGTTGAGTGGAGGCCCACTGTCCATTTGCTGTCTTAATAGTAAACCTGGAAACATATGCACGTAGATCTCTCCCCCCCCCACCGCCTATATAAATATATTTACATACATTCCAGTATTTAGTCCTCTATAAATACCCTTTGTCCCCTAGTTTTTTGCTCTATTTCCTTTGACTTTCCTCTTGTCCCACTATCATGCTCAGCCTTCATTTGGGTTTCAGTAACTTCTCTCAGTTACATTGCCCTTGCTGAATCCCTACCAAGCCTCTCACAAACATTTTATTTTAATCTGAGTGGAAAATTATTGACAGATTTTAATGATCTAATTTAAAGGATATTTATGGAGCACACTGGCTGTAAACTGAGGCCCCTGGTGCCAAGGTGGTTATGCCTTGGGCTACTTGAGGTCAGCTGTTCAAAGTCAGCAGGCATTCTGTGTGAGAAAGATGGAACTTCCTGCTTCCATAAACAGATACAGCATTGGGAATGCACAGGGCCAGTTCTACCCTGCCATGTCGAGTCAATATGACTCAGAATTTACTTGATGGCTGTGAGGTTATTGTTGTTGTTTGTTTGTTGGTCTGAAGTATTTAAGCTATACCTGTGTTTTTGAACACGCTGATGAGGGTGATTGAGTTTTTAAAGTAGATTGTTCGGGGTGGGCCATATTGAAATATGATAGATGAGTAAAAATGAAGAGGAGAAAATAAGCCATTGTCCAGGAAAAGTCATGAAAATGATTTCACGTGACAAACTCCAAAAAGAGCAAAGAAGCATTCACTAATGAAACAGTGAGATAAATCAGAGGATAAAATACAAGGTTGGGGTTTAGCAAGATAACCAAGAAAGCGGGAAAGTAGATTGTATCTTTGAATGCAACTAGGAGTTTGACTTTTGTTGACTTTGATGAGTATCTATGTGCTAGTTTCGATGAGAGAATAAACATTATATGACTTATATTTTTAAAGAATTATACCAGATCCTGAAAAGGGGGATATTTAGAAATAACGAGACCATATAGGCAGTAACTGCAGCGATGCATTTGAAAATCTGCTCTCAATGGTGATGAGCCATCCAATTTTTAAGTGACCTGAAAATTGACTCAACACTGTTTAGTAATGAGTAGAGATGTATGAGAGAAAGAATGACATGTCTGCATTTAGCCTGTAATAAGGAAAAATGGCATTTCCACCAACTTATTTGCAGAAAACGGCAATTGAACTAATTTTGCAAAATGCACAAAATATCAAGAGTTCAGTATTCCTTAGTTAATTTTAAGTCAGTTATTCTGGACATTCTGAACATTCTGGCTAGATTGAGGACAAAGCAGCCAAGGAATTGAGAATCAACAAAAAGAGAAGGAAAAATAAACAGAAAATAAGGAAAATGTATCCTAAGTATATAATCAACAAATTAAAGACAAAAAACAAGCAAATTGAATATTGGGGTTGATCAAAAGTCCCTGGCTATCATTACAGAAAATATTTGCTCAAAGATTCTGTAGAAGAATCCTGAGCAAAGGTGAAAAACACAAAACATCATGTGACTTTATAATGGATTCAAGGAATTACAAAGCCAGGGAGATGTGTGAACCCCTAAATTTCTTACCCTGATATAAGCTCTATAAGCCTTAAACAAAAACTATGCCCTGATGTTCTTTTAAAATCCAAACAATGCTATCTTAACAAGTAAAATGTATGGCTTGAGTACTCTGCTTTAAAAAGTAATAATCTTTATTCGAATGGGCAATAGAAAATTGAATGACTTAATGGGAACCTTAGGTGGGTGAATTTATGTTATTGGGTCAGATATCACTTAGAAAATGAGGATGAGAATTGATGCACAGCTTGAAGAATATAATCAATATTATTGATTTGTATAAATAGGAATAATTTGTTGTCCATTTTGCTTTAAAAAGCTTCTGAAACCCTCTATCTGGTCATTGTGAGACAGAATCAACTCGCTGGAAGTAGTTGTGGTTACTGTCCTTGTTAATGAGGTGATTAAGTTTTCTGCCCAGAGATTAAATTCTTAAATACCATTTTTGGTCACTTAATTAAAGTGGGCTCTTATGTTTTGCATCAGTTGATTAAATAAATGATTTACAATTGTATAGTCATTCACTGCAGTGGCTCAAGACATCAGATATCACCCGTTCACTGCAATCCGTTTGCCTGCCTAACCTTCAGCAAGAAATATGTACAGAACAGCTTCATCAAGTTTTTGCACCTAAAAGAGGCGGTGTCATCAAGACTTAATTTAGCATAGTTATGCTTCTAAATAAGTAGAATCTTTTAATTTATTATTTCTTCTTCTGAAGTATTACCTTTGATAAATGGAGCAGTAATTTTTGGAGATTATAGTGTCATTATCCTTTCTGCTTATCTTGGGTAGCAGGATATTTCTTTTTCTTTTTTCTTTTTCAAGAGAGATTTTTCTTCTGGCAAGGCTGTTTATTTCTCAGCGAGTTCTTTTAAAGAAAATGTCATGTGGGGATATCACCAGATAACCTTAAAGCAAGGCTTTTTACCATGACTTTATTTTACGGACTGCTTTGTGAGGCAAAGCCATTTCAAAGCACTGTCAAAATTGGAAACAAAACAAAAGCCACACAGTCAGAAAAAAATCAATGATCTTTCAAATAATCCAAGATTAAATCAAATCAAACTAGCTTTAAGCATCAACGCTAAAGCCAGCCAGGAGTTGGTTCGCCTGCGAGACCCACTAAAGACTAAATTCTGTACACATTGTTTGCAAGGAGATGTATCCTTTGGGTAATAATTAATGATTGATTTGAAGTCTGAAAGAACATTTAAAATCAGGTCACAAAAATGGCAACATGGAAAAAAAACCAGGAGAAAACTAAGAACTTTTTTAAAAACAATATAGACATTAAATATGCTTGCTATTAGTTATTAAAATAACCTTGGTTTTGTTTTTGTCTAAGCTACAATAGTTCTTTGAAAAGATTGCCAGAGTGATTTGGCCAGCCACTCAAGAACAAGTACTCTGCAGTTGATGGGAAAGGGTCAAGGAGTAAACACCACTGGAGAACACGGATTTGATCAAGTGCATGGACAAATCAGGATAAGCGGAGCTCTCTGATTATTCTCTCTTTCTTTATTCTCAACATACCTAAGTGAATATTTTAATGTTAGGACAACATGCCTAGAATATATTTTTATTGCTTGTGTTTGGACAGTTCACTTGATCGCTAGGAAATACAGGTCACTGGTAATTCCGGTAGTGTAAAAAATACAAAATTACACCATTGTGGTATAATAATGTGTAACAAAAAAAGAGTATAACTGACAGGTATCATTTAACTAAGAATATCTGTATCTTATGTTGTTTTTGTTAACATCATATAAAAATGGAGAATATTTGTAAGAAACCTATTGGTCAAGTTGTATGGATTGTGATTTTCTTTACAATTCTTGCTCTTCATCAGCAAGTGCTTCAAGTCCTCTTCACATTCAGCCAGCAAGCAAGAGTGATGTATGTGCATTGTATTAGGCAGAGTTCCCTAGAGAAAAAGGTCAGGCCACTTATGATTTATTTATTTGTTTGTTTATATATAAGTGTATACAGCTAGAAGGAATATAACAGCTACTTAGTCCACACAGCAATACAGAGGGTTCAGTTCAACTCAGTTCCATGGAACAGTTCATATTCTGGAATCCTTCACCTCACCTGGGCTGCCATGTCCAAGGTCAAGGAAGCAGACACCAGAGTCCTCCCTGAGGCAAGGCAAGCAGAATCTTCCTCCAGGCAACAAGCAGCAGGGTAGGTCACCAATAGTCATTAGCTCAGGAACTTAGTGAAGCAGCCCCTGATGTCAGCTACAGAATCTACCAGCCTAAGGCTCAAAAGATGTATGCATCAGCAGAATTGCAAAGCAGGCCTCAAAGGAGCTTCAAGTTCTAATGACATGATCTACAGGGTGGCCTGACCCAACAGGTGGTGTAGATCACATGTAGAGGCAGAGAACTTAGCTACAATATTACCACACTCTGATCACCAAAGAGCAAGAGAGACGGGGAAGGCTTTGCAGAGCCATTTATTTCTTTGCCCTTCAATCAAATTATAACTTGATTAATCCCACATTTCCTATTGGCTAGGTTGGCACAATAAACCTATCACATGCATACTGCAGGTTGTTAATAAGCTTTCCTTTAACCCTGATGTCATACATGCCATCTTCTCTGATGATATGCTCTGCATATATATTTAACAAGTATGGTGAGTGGATACAACCCTGTCTCATACATCTCCCAATTTTAAATGATGCATTACTCCCTTGTTCTGTCTGCACAACTGCCTCCTGGCCCATGTACCAGTTGTCAATGAGCACAATGAAGCGTTCTAGAATCCTGTTCAAGGTTATCCACAGTTTATTATGATTCACACAGTTGAATGCCTTTGCACAGTCAATGAAACACAAGTAAAGTCCAGGTGATATCAGCAATGCTTTCCCTTAATCCAAGTCCTCTTCGGAATCTAGTTTGCACATCTGGCAGTTACTTTTCAATGTACAGCTGTAACCACTGTTGGATGATCTTAAGCAACATTTTACTTGCATGCAACATAAATGGTATTGTTCTATAGTTTAGGCATGCTGTTGGATCACCTTTGGAATGGGCACAAATATGGATCTTTTGCCATCAATTGGCCAAGTAGCCGTCTTCCATGTTTCCTGGAATAAATGAGTAAGTGCTTCCAGTGCTTCCTCAGCCTTCTGAATCATCTCAGTGGATATTCCATCAGTTCCTGGAGTCTTATCTTTGGCTAATTAATTCGGTGCAGTTTTTCTTCCTTCAGCACCATTGGTTCTTATCCATATGCTGCCTCTAGAAATGGTGGAATGCCAAATACTTATTTTTGGTACAATGACTCTCGTTCTACCATCTTTTCTTTATGTTTCCTGTATTGTTTGATATTTTTTCTGATAGAATCTTTCAAGATTGCAACTCAAAACTTGATTTTTTTCCCTTGAGTTCTTTAAGTTTCTGATATCCTGAGTGTGTTCTTCTCTTTCAGTTTTCTAATTCTAGATGTTTGTTTTATGCTAGGTCTTATATTAAACATTCTGTTTGAAATGCTTTAGTATACCTATAAGAAAATGCAATGAGATACATGTATTTCCTCTTCCTGCTGTTCCATTTTGAAAATGGGGACAATATTTCTTATTGAAGGAAATAGCATACATAAGGGTAGAAAACTAATATATTGAATGGGTGAGAATTAAGCCATGCAGCATATGAATCATCTATGTCCAAAATAGTAATCTACAAATTATAAAAAGTTCAATCCTATGTACTTTTGACTATGTTAATCATAATTTAGAATATATAAAATCAAATAATTTTAATCATATCTAATTATATAATTAATCAACCCTATGGCCGTGAGTTTGGTAATTACATTTTTAAGTAGTTCTAATGCCAAAAGAAAACTAACATATTCTGATTGTGGAAGTTACATATTCTGTCAACTTTCAAAAGGATGGAGTCTATCCTAGCCTGTCAAACAGGTCATAGCCAATGAGGCCTCTTTGTGGGCATGGCCTTCTTCCGAGGATTCTGGGAACCTTATCTTCCTCTCTGGAGGCGGGACACACACTCTCTGCTTTGACTTCCTGTCACATGGAGCCAGAGCCCTAGCACTGGAGGAGCCATGTGGAGACCCATGCCCATGCTGAAATGCTTCTATCACCACTGGTTCCACAAGACTTTCCACTCACTGGCCTGTAATCTCCCTGCATTCAAGTGTCATTGCATGTGGTGCATGAGTCAGAAGAGGAATTTATAGACTGGTATCGGATATATGGGCTAATATCAGACTTATGGACTTTATCTGAACTGGGCTCAGATGTTTTCTTAATATACAATTATTCTTTCTATGAAGTTCTCTCTTACACGCATATGAGTATCTCTGAATTTGCTTCTCTAGTCCACCAAGAATAACACACTGGCCAAGAGAAAAGTAAAAGGGCTGCCAGATAATAGTTATAATAACTTATTTTAGAAGGATTAATACCAGACTAGTCCCAAGGAGTTGGAAATTTAAAATGTCCCAAATATTCAACTCTTCAAATGTGTCATTCTAATAATTTCTCCCCATTCCTTCCTTGTGTATATTCCCACATGTATACGTGGGTTTCCATAATTCACTGCAATATCTCATAGAAATTCAAAGGACATTAAGAAAAGGTCTTACATGGTGGTGTGTACTGTTAGTTCAAAATACAAAGGTTATACATAGTGAGTTAAATGCAGTGCCAAGAGGCAAAAGCCCAAAATATTCAGAAGTCAACGCATTTCTTGTTTCTATCAAAACGCCATCAGGAAAACAGAGGCTAAAAAAAGGGGCCACGATGAAGATGTGATTTTTATCATTCTTCTGACCATACTCCCAGGGAAAGCAAAGGATGTTCAGATCATCCAGTCAAACATAAAGATGTATCCCATCATAATCCTGCAACAGAGAACTCACTGGAAAATTAGGTGATAAGCACAAGCACAGAGGCATGAATCTACAGTACACCATCACAATGTGGATTATGGAAAATAAGAATATGAATAGAAGAAACGCAAAATAATCAATTAAATCATAAGTAATGCCCTGGAGCTTCTAACCAGTTACCCATTCATATTTGAACTAAGAATATCCCCTGGCTCTGAGTTTTCCTGAAGTAATAGCATAATATTAGATTTTTCCTGCTGTATAATCCATTTATTCATTCCTTTTTATTTAGCTAGTAGTTCTTCCTTCCATTTGTCCTTTACTTTTAACCGGATTTTTCTACCTTGGGAAAGGACATCAAACATAGCAGTTGTGCTAATCCAGTTTGCTGGTAGCAAGACCAGCCTGGCAAGTGTTTCTTCAGACCATTCCCATCCATGTTGGTTGTGGTTACATGGTACAAAACTAGTGGACTATATTCGCCATTAGGCAATAGGATATTATTCACAGTCAACTCTAGCTTATCCAGATGAAGCCTCTGAGAATTCTAGCATACAAGTTCAGGGGTATAGTTGCAGTCTTAAACTATTATAGTTCTCTTTTTGTCCATATAACACACTCACAATGAACTTTAGGTAACTGACAACTGCCCCCTCTTTTGTAAACATTCATTCTTTAGACAAACAAGTTGTTGCCATATTTTCTACCACTGTGGCTACAGGCTTGGACACTTTCATCCAATTTATAAAGAGTGTTTAAGAGTGCCTGTTTCTGAACATCTAAGTTGACAGCAAAAGAGAAATATCTTCTCTTTCGAACACAGTGCTGGTGTAACATGGATATGCTGAGGAAGGCATATCCTACTAAGCAGATCAGGGGAAAGTAGAATGCCCTTCAGAAAGAGGAAGGGAATATTGAAGTAGAGTGGTAAATAAATAGTGCTGGCATATTGAGGGAATTAGTTCCTGGAGCTGAGGCCTGAAGACCACAATCTTAGGAGACACTAACATTAATTGGCATAATATCATCCGCAAGCCAATGTTCTACATCCTACTTTGGTGAGAAGCAACTAAAAGTTCCTGAGCCTACAGACCTTTTCCTGTCAGAGGAAAAGAGGGTGTTGGGCAGCAAACATATGAAAGCAACCAGTGCTCCGACTAATGGCCATTAGAACATAAGTCTCCATGCCCCTGAGATCAAAAGAACTAAATGCTTCCCAACATCCCCCATGAAGTGCTCTGAAAGGAATGACACCAGGACATCCTAAGATAAAGTTGGATGAAAGTGTGGAAACAAAACTCAAAATCATTTTTTTTAAAAATGATGGCACTTACTCAACAGACAGAGCCTGGTGGAGCTAGCAGAATGATTGATGATGCTTTGTCATCCTTCAGGTCTAGAACTGAACTCAACACTATGGTTCAATTTTTCATCGAACTATGGGCTGCTCACTTTGAGGTTAGCAGTTAGAAACCACCAGCTACTCCATGGGAGGAAGATGGAGCTTTCTCCTCCTTTAAAGAGGGATATGTTCCAAAACCCACAGGACAGATCTGCTCTGACCTATCAGGTTGCTATGCTGCATAATCAACTTTAGGAGAGAGACATGGCTCCTTCGTTGTGATTATCTTTTTATCAACAAAATAAATGAACATTACAGATGTTTATTAATCCAAATGGAATAACACACAAGAATCAAAATGATTAAATCTGTGGGAAGAAACAGTGGAGAAGCTCAATATCAACAACTAAAATGAGACCAGGCATTGACTCCAAAACAGACTGATAATTACTCAGATGTAATATTAGGTTGCAATTGAACAAAATTAAAACAAGTCGATGTGATGGAAAATACAACCTTGGGTATATCCCATCTGAACTTAGAGATTGTTTCAACTGTAGACTAATGGAAGAAGCCCTGAAAGCTGTGGGATACATCAAGAACATCATACAAGAAGAAACCAAGGTTAATTTAAAAGAGATCAACAAGGGAACAGTAACAAAAGTGTGGTAATACAATTTAGAATAACCAATAATTTGAGATCATAATTGTAACATTTATCCAAAAACAGAGGTTCCAAGGATTTAGGGGGGGGGCGGGAGGAATAGAAATAGAACGTGGAGAGCAAGTGGAATAAACAATAATGTCTCATTGCGGGATTATAATCAATGACATAAAACAAAAGGTGCATCAATTGCTAAGTGGAAAACTGATCTACTCTGTAAACCTTCACAAGAAAGAGGTCAAATAAATAAATAGTATGGACAGATACAGTGAAGGCATTATATTTTTCCAGGCTCTTGTTTCAGTATTTTGGTAAATTATAAAATATTATTATCTCATTAATCTTGTCCCTTCATGAACATTTATGAGGTGCCTGCATGGATATAGGACAATTTCCTACTTAAATTAGTTTAATAGACCCAAGTTTCCTGAAAGATAATGAAGCTTGTATGAAATAATCTACCACATTTGGGGCACAGTTCACTATTCCTTCTTCCAAGAAGTCTCTGGATAGTGCAAAGAGTTAATGTGCTTGGCTATCAACTCAAAGCTTTATATTTTATGTGCACTCAGAGATTGCTTAGAATAGTGTTTAGTGCCCCCCCTCCACGATCATGTTTCACAATTCTACCTTACAAATCTGGCTAGACCAGAGGATGTACACTGGTATACATAGGAAATGGAAACACAGGGAATCCAGGACAGATGGACCCTTCAGGATTAGTAGTGAAAGTGGTGATACCTGGATGGTGGAGGGACGATGGGGTAGAAAAAGGGAACTGATTACAGAGGTCTACATATAACCTCCTCCCTGGGGGACGGACAACAAAAAAGTGGGGGAACGGAAATGTCGGACAGTGTAAGACATGACAAAATAATAATTAATACATTATCAAGGATTCATGAGGGAAGGGGGGGTAGGAGGGGTAAAAATGAGGAGCTGATGCCAGGGGCTTCAGTGGAGAGTAAATGTTTTGAGAATGATGAGGGCAACGAGTGTACAAATGTGCTTTACACAATTGATGTATGTATGGATTGTGATGAGTTGTATGAGCCCCAATAAGATGATTTTTTTAAAAAAGAATAATGTTTAGTGATCTACTTTCAAAAGAAGTATTCATCGGAAACCCAGTGGAGCTCAGTTCTACTCTGACACACACACATGTTCATGAGCTAGAATCAACAAAATGGCACCTGGTTTTCTTTCAAATAACTATACACTCGATGAAGACACAAAAAATCAAATGTATTTAATAATAACAAAATCGTACATGTATATTTTAGGTTACCAATAGTAAACCTTTAAATTACCTAAAACATCCACTCATTTGTTTGTTGCAATTGTCCATCTCACTTTTCTGAAGGCAGGCATTCAGGGTAAACTGCTGAACTAAAGGAATAGCTCATTTTCTGTATCTTAATCATTTCCCACATAATATAAACAATCATATTCTCTCATGAGTTTTCCAATTACAGATCCTTTATTTGATTAATTTCCTCATTAATGAAATAATTGGTGATCATAAAAATCATTTTTGTACCTCATTAACATGACCTATAATTTTTGCTGCTTCCATATCATCATTGACTTCCTGTTCAACTGCTAATCAACTTGCTTTGAAAATAAAAGTGTGCAAGAATTAACTCTATATAAAATATAAATATAAAATAACCAAACCTCAAAATTCACCATTAATTAAACTCTTTATTCCACTTTATATGCTTATTTTGTACTCAACAATCTCCTCAGTTTCTCTGTCTTCCTTATTATATCTTCTGTTCTGTATTTACTTATATAAGATGGGCTTTCAATCTGTAGTTTTCTATTATTCTATATATCAAACATCCTAAACTCTATATCTAATTAGAGCCCTTAATGAGGGTACAGACCCATTTTAGAGGAAGTTACTTGTTTTGCAAAAAAACTCACTGACAGATTCAATTCCAACTCACAGAGGCCCATAGAGTAGAGAATTGCCCCTGTGGGTTTCCAAGAATATAAATCATGACAGGGGTAGAAAGTTCATGTTTCTCTGGGGGAGTTGCTATTGGTTTTAAACTGCTGACCATGAAGTTAGCAGCCCAATTATAACCCATTATGCAACCAAAGCTCTCCAGTTGCTGAGCAAGATACCATCTTTGCTGTGACACCCTTCATTCCCAAAGGTGCATATACAGTCACTTACTATTGTGTCATCCAGTGAAGAACTCTAATTGTACACCAGTTAATGCCCCCAAAGACTGTGGGCCCTGGACACAAGTAGCCATCTTGATGTAGTCCTGGCATGTTCCTTTGTTTGGTAAGAAATCTAGACCTTTCAGTCTCAGAGGTTCCCTATCTCTTTATTTGCTTAGTGAATTATGGGCAAAGTTCATTGCTTTTCTTTGGATCTGTTTTTCCTTAGCCCAAGTGCTTGTTCTTGAGACTTAAATTATAGCTGTCACCTGACCTGATTGACCATCTCCCACAGCCTTTGGAGTGAATATCTCAACCACATGAATCACTCACTTGACATGTTTTAGTTCTGTGAAAGCTTGTAGCAAATTATAAAACCTGGAATGTGGGGCAATGCTAAGAGGCCTGGTGGTTGATAACAGAGAGTATGTAGTGGAAAAGCAGACGTTTGGGAAATCTACATCTACCTCATTGGGACTAGTTTTGTTAATCCTTCTTAAAATTATTTTTGAATTTTCAAGATGAGAGTTTAGGAGTTTTGTACATTTAACATAAAAATATTTTCAGATCTCACAATAATTTGAATTCTCTTCAGTATAAATCCAAGATTTCTTATCTTACAAACTAATGATAATATTTTCTTTCTTTAGATTATCTATTTCAGCTGCCTATGATGGTCCCCTTAAGCATTTTTAATATCTTTTCCATTTCTTTTCACCCCTTGTCTGTCATTTTTTCATACCGTGGTGGCTTGAGCATTGCTATGGTGCTAGAAGCTCTTCCACTGTCCATTGAAATATCAGCAGAGTCACCCACGGTGGACAGATTTCAAGGGAGCTCTCAGACTATTTTAGGCTAGGAAGAGACAAGCAATTCCTGAAAAATTCGTTACTGAAAACATTGTCTGAAAAATGCCTCTTTGAAGTGTTGTGATATGTTTATGTCAACTTAATCAAATCAAATGTGTTAGACTGGATTATCTGGAGAAAATAAAACAATGACACTCATGTATGTATAAAAAACGAACTTCATATCAAGAAGTAATTTTTTATCAAGAAGACATCTCAAAGAAATCCAACTCAAGTCAATGGATCTGAGGCTAGTCAGAGCCCACTTTAGAATCACATAGCTGCGGGTCAATGAAAGGTAAAATAAAGAGCAGGGAGATCACAGGACGGTGGTTGTAGAGCCGTGTGGATCCAAGGTTGATGGGAACATAGTGAGGTATCATTCCCAGGATCAGGGGCCCACATGAAGCTGCCCCTGGAGGCAGACACAAAATCTAAGCAAACAGGAAGATGAAGGACAGAGAGCAATAGGGGTTCTAGCATATCTTTTATAAAGAGATCACATGCCAAAGGAGGTACCATAGGGCTACCAACTGATTGACAGTTTGAACTCCACCCCTAACTTCTTGAAGGTGCTATCAAATTAACCTAAAATCTAACCACCACAGTCAGGATTTTTGTAGTTGGGCAGTTGAATCCTCCCCCTGCACCCCCTCCCCACCTCCATGACATCATCTAATATAATGTAAAGAACTCCGTGGTGGACTGTACTGTGAGCAGCAAAACATGTGTAAAAGGCTTAGGGAGGAGTGTGGTACCTTTTCTCAATTCAAAGCCCTGCTGCAATTAAAAGCATGTTTCCTTGGGCATGTGGTCTACTCTTATTTAAGCAGGTAAGCTTTCTTTCTTTTCTTGCTGGTCTTGATCCTCTATTTAATTCGTAGGCCAACCTTGGGAATTATAGGGGTCTGCAATACCACTGAAATACATTACATTCAATTCTGAAGGCACAAGCCTTTCTTGCTTCCTAGTTCATCTGTCTCTCCTTGTTAATTAGCCCTGGAAGCTATGTGAGTGAGAAAAAGCTATGAATCTAATTTATTAAACTTGGATTCATCTACTTTGACCTTTCACAGTTTGTGGTTCTCTAGCTTCCTGGGTCATTAACCTTGGTAGCTATGCCAGTCATGAAAAGCCTTCAGCTGAATACCCGACGCACACACTTGAACCAGACTGGACATACTGCTTCTAGAACTATGTGTGCACTTTCATGACATGTACATGGTTTTGCTTCTCTAAAAAAACAGCCTAAAAATTTTGCTACCTGGAGTAACCACCAGAGAAAGAAAAATGTAGGATGAGTTTTTAAAATTCATTCTCAAGTCTAATTAAGCCTCAAGGCACTGAGAACTCAGTGATCTTACTGAAGATCACTCTGGCACTTAGTCAAGAGTGCTGTTGAGACATGGTGTCAGGTAGCAACATTCATACCCGAGATATCGCCATCGTCAGCTGAAGTGTTCCTGAGAAGTGAGGTTGTGGGTGATTGTGTATCTGATATTTTTGAACAATTTCATCACGATGAGAAATATAGGGAAGCTGATTGATTGCTACTTCTTAAAATAGACAAAATGATCAAGGAAAGAGGTGAGGAGGGCCTTGAAGCCACAGCTCAAGTGCCACATAAGATATCTCCATGTTTTTATTTGTGCCATGAAAGAAAGCCCCATTTCCTGCAGTAAGAAAGCTGATAGTTCCAACAATCAACCACAGGGTCTTATAGCAGTGATTGAATTATAATGACCCCTGATTTCTGAACCTATAGTGGTATCTGATATTAAAGTGAACGCATTAATATGGAATAAATGAGGCCCTGAAATTCGTGATAGGGAGATAGGGGCAGATAATCAGGAAGATGGGGACATTTACTTCCAACATTCCAGTGAGTTCCATCGGTCAATGTCACTAACCCCTCCATCTGAAGATATTGCTACATTATCAGAAAAACCATTGCTCCTTTCCCCAATACTAGAGAAGATTAGTCCAAATGTGTATGTCAATAAGGCACCTGCACAATATCTGGGGCATTTCCCAAGGCAGACGCCTTACAGAACACAGCCGAGAGTTCCTCAGGGACACTCTTCCTGAATTAAGTCTCAGGATGTCCCAGAAGATGAAGTGCAGGGGGGAACTGAGGGAGAGTGGTACAAACTGAAACCTGGGGGGTATGTTGTTGAGGGTGTGGGACAATGGCGCAAAGGAGATAAGATTAGCTCAGTCTGAATTTGTTGCTATGAATGTTCTAAACACAGATTCTTTATTCAAGTTTTCAGCTCACGAACTTAGGACAGGATCTAACAGTCTATTTGGTTTGTTCACTGAAACATGGATTGGGAGGCAGCCTACAATAAGTCCAGTTGAAGTACCAGACCTATCATGGGATACTGTAGAAGAAAGCATCCCAGGGATTAGGGACATTTACATATTAGATAGATTTATACAGACAGACCCAAAGACCTACACATGAAATATATATCTTTGACCAACAGTGAGGAGCAAGTTTTTGAAGGGAGTCCCAGCATCTCCAAATGATGTTATCAGGGGAGACTTGTGGTTGTTATTATTGTTAGGCGCCATTGAGCCTCTTCCAACCTGTAGCTTCCTCATTCATGACAGAATGAAGCAATGCTTGGTCCTGCACCATCTTACAATTGTTCCTATGCTTGAGCCCCTTGTTTCAGTCATGGTGTAATTAATCTCGTTAAGAGACTTTCTCTTTTTCACTGCCTCTCTACTTTAGCAAACATCATATCCCTTTCCAGGGACTGCTCTCTTCTGACAGCATGTCCAAAGGATGTAAGACAAAGTCCCACCAGGGTTGCTTCCAAGGAGCACTTTAGATATGTTCCGTAAAGAGGAGGCTCATTGTAACGGAGGAAGGCTCTCAATGATGTGGATTAACACAGTGGCTGCAACAATGGACTCAAGCAGAAGAATAATTGGGAGTTTTCCCGCAGAGTAGATAGTATTTCATTCTTTTATACATAGACATGCTGTAAATCAGCACCAACTTGACTGCACCAAACAACACAACATTTATTATTATAGCCTCTGAATTGAAAGTGTGGGTAGGTGAAATTCTCTACTAGTCTATGACAAAAACATAGTTGACACGAAGGTTAGATGAAGTTAAAATAAGTCTATAAAAGCCGAACTAGACTGAGAGAGTCAAAATGGCATCCAGGTAGAATCACCAACCTAGCACTCTTGGTGTCAGACCAGAAAAATTAAGAGGTAAGGAGGCCAATACTGGGAAGCTGAATACTAAAAATAGATTCAGTGTACTAGGGTCTGGTTCAGACCTCCCACTCTGATTTTCACCCATGAAGCATTCTGAGAACTTGCTGAAATGCTGAATGTTCACTGTGTCTTCCTTAGGGCTCTGCTAACCCCTTGCCAGGTCCTGCAGGATGGCATCTGTCACACCTTCCTGTGCTCTAGTCCCGTAGTAAGCAGTAATGTATCCAGACTGCTGTCTCAAAGTGGTCATAATCCCAGGTTCACAGAGAGCCTCTGAGACCTAACCACAAGACTTCACACCTGAGTTCTCAGTGCTGCCAACTGCCCTGCACCTGCAGTCCAGAATTAGCCAGGAACAGAGTGATTACATTGGCCATCTCCTTTCCACATAGCCCCATCTTCATGTCTGCCAACTTGAGCAATGATAGATAATTACACAATAAGTTGCAGCAATTGAAGAGCTTCTGGGATATTTACCTGTGATAGAAAGGAGTTCAACAGAACACAACCAACAGTTCCAACAGGATAGAGGTAGAGGGATACAGGAAGGCAGCCAAGGATGAATTCAATCCAATCAGCCCCAGATTCACCTAGCTAAGTTAGTACCTCTTGTCGGAGAGAGAGTGTAGCACAGCCCGATGTGGGAGCTCAGGTAAGAATAGTCTCAGACCTATCAGCAGATACCATGAAGAGGGGAGAGTGAAGTAACATCTTCCAAAAACTGAAAGAAGAAAATGCCATCCCTAGATTCCTCTACCCTGCCAAACTATCTATTATGATAAACAATGAGATACAAGTCTTTCAGGACAAAGAAAAACACAAGGAATACACCATAAGATACACAACCCTACAGGCAATCCTTGCCAACTCACTAGGGTCAGAAGTCCAACATCTGCGAAGCAAAAGCAGGAGACCACCTTATAGCGCAAAGCCCACACGCTGAAAACAATGACCAAAATAACATGGCCTCAGAGGGAAAGACGACAATAATGCAGGTCCCCATACAAAAACAACACACTTATAGGAAAGGAGATAGGAAAACACCCAAAACAAAAGTTACAAGATGACAGTAATGAATCCACATATTGAGAAAATAACCCTGCGTATCAATGGCCTCAACTCATCAATTAAAAGAGAAGGGTTAGCAAACTGGCTCAGAAAACATAACCCATCATTCTGTTGCCTACAAGAGACACATCTTCAGGTCGCAGACAAAAAATAGACTAAGAATAAAAGGCTAGCAGAAAATATACCAGGCAAATGGCACCTTAAAAAAAGAATGGGTTGCAATCCTAATCTTCGACAAAATTGGTCTTAAGATGCAAACCATAACAAGAGACAAGGAGGGACACTATATAATATTCAAAAGATCAGTAGACCAGGAACCAGTAATCATATTTAATATATAAGCATCTAATGAGAAACCACAAATGTTTCACTCAGAAGGAGACATGAATGGTCAATAAACATGAGAAAAATGCTCCCAATCATTAGCTATCAGAGACATGCAAGTTAAAAGAACTATGAGATACCACCTCATACCATTGAGGATAGCCCAATCAGAGAGGAACAAATATTGGAGAGGATGACGAGATAGGAACACTCCTCCACTGCTGGTGATCATGTCGATATTACATCCACTGTGGAAAGCCATCTAACAATTTTTCATGCTAATGGAAATTGAGTTACCTTACAACCCAGCAATCCCTCTACTCAGCATATACCCAGAGTGATAAGAAATATACCATGACAAGTCCTCTGTGCTCTAATGTTTATTGTGACATAATTCACAATCACAAATAATTGGAAACAAACTAAATTTCCATCGATAGACTAGCAGAGTAGAAAACTTGGGCACATACACACAATGGAGTACTTCCCATCACAAAAAAGCAATGATAATCACATGACGCACATCATCTCATGGGAAGAGTTGGAGAAAATTATGCTAAGTGAAGTTAGCCAATCACAAAACGTCAAGTGCAAATGAGTCCACTAAGGTAATTACACTCAGCATCATAGGTATAGCAAAAAAGCCCCTCTCACACTATGCAGGTAGAGGTACAGGCAATTGAGGGTGGGACAGCCCAAATGCAAGGATGTATATGTCATTCCAAGCACAAATAAGGGGAAGGGGAAGGGGGAGTGGTCACAGTAGTGGCGGGGGGGGGGGCGGTGATGGCATGGGATGAGTGGGGCATTAACCCACCCGGGGGGGGTGTATTGGTTATGTTTTCACAGAGTTGGGAGTGTACATGCAGAACTTACCATAGCACACCAAACTTTGTGAACAACATAACCACATGGAACAACACATAGAAAGAGTAGGATACAAGGTTAACCCCAATCAGAGCCAAACTGATTCTCTCACTAGAAGAATGTGCTACAAAGGACAACACTAAACCTACAGGTTGCAAAGAAGGGCCACCATGCCATGCCCACATGGAAGCAAACCAAGAAAGAAAATGAGAGAGGGACGGTCTAGACTCCATATCGACACAACAAGCCCTAAGGACGATGTACCTGCATGAAGCTGCTAAGTCACAGAGAGGACTGTAGAGCCAACAACTGCTCAAGACATGCTGTAGTCTCACTAGAGCATACCAGAGGACAATACTGGCGACACACACACTGTGGGCAGTTAGTCCAGTTTGAACACTCCACAGCAGGAAGAACCAAGAAGGGAACGTAACAGGTCAGCAACAGGAGTAGAATAAAGCTACAAAGTCCCCAATGATCCGTGAAAATAGACTTCAGGATAGGAGTGGCAACTCCCAGAATCCCCCCAGGACCAGTGGGGAGATAGTAAAAATGATCAGTGGACAGCCCTGGAATTAGGTATACTGTTTTGTTTGTTTGTTTCTAATTATTATCCTTTCCCCCCTCTTTTTATTCAATTGTTTTCTTTTTGTTTGGTCTCTGTTATTGTTGGTTTTCCTACTTATATAAGATAGGCATGGAAAGTAAGCTTGAGGAGAAAGCAACGGGACTGACCATTCCAACCTTTCCTGAGGGACTTGGGGGGATAAGGAGGCAGGGAATGTAGTGGTGAGCAAAGAATGCTATTGACAGGGGAATAACTAAGGAATAAAAATCAACAATGTGGAGGATGTAGAAATCCTGGTGGTGTGGGAACAGCAGCAATCTGTTGAGAGGAATTACCAAGGTGCAGAAGGAGGGAAAGCATGATGGTGGGGCTGGAGGAAGGTAAAAGTAAACAGAGAAAAGATCTAGGAATCAAAGCTATGGATAGAGGTGTGTATGTATGTCCATAGCTTAATTCATAAAAATAGAAATATTGGCCTAGGTATATATATTTATAAGGCAATACACTGAGTTAGTTGATGGACTTCGGGGCTCTGTTCATGCTCTCACTTAACACAAGGACACTTTGTTCTAACAAGCTGGTAAACTGTTATGCTTACCTTCCTGGCAGGATTTCTGAAGACTAAATGGGTGCATAAGCAAATGTGGTGAAGAAAGTAGATGGTGCCCAACTATCAAAAGTGTCTGGGTTCTTAAAGGCTTGAAGTTAAACAAATGGCCATCTAGCAGAGAAGAAACAAGCCCACATAGAAGATAAACACCAGCCTGTGAGATCATGGGGTTATTGACAGGATCCAGTAACAGGCATCAGAAGATCCAAAACACACAAATGGAGGGGGGAGCAAATAACATATTTCTGAGAATGAGGGGGTTCAGAGCAGAGACGGCAAACCCATCTGTAGACAATGAGACAGGCCTTTACAGATGGGCCACAGGAAGAGATGAGTCAACCAGGGTTCAGTATAGCAACAATGATACAGACAATACCCTTCTGTATCCTTGAGGCTTCCTCATGCCCTCTATCATGACCCTAGTTCTGCCTTTCACCATGGCCTAGACAGGATCATGTGCACAGGTACACATAAGAGACATTGTAAACGAGGGGGAGTGCAGATTGGGGACCCAAAGACCATCTGTAGACAACTAGACATCCCCTTACAGAAGGGTGGCAGGAAGGAAATGAGTTAATCAGGGTACAGTGTAGCAACAATGAAGCATATAACCTTCCTATAGTTTTTAAATGCTTCCTCCACTCCACCCAATATCATGATCCCAATTCTACCGTACAAATCCAGCTAGACCAGAGGATGCACACGGATACAGATAGGAACAGGAAACACAGGGAATCCAGGACAGATGATCCATTCAGGACCCGTGGTGAGAGTGGTAATACCAGACAGTGAAGGGAAGGTGGGGTAGAAAGGGGGAACCAATTATAAGGATCTATATAATTGTCCGCTCCCTGGGGGACAGGCAACGAGGAAGTGGGTGAAGGGAGACATCAGACAGTGTAAGATATGGCAAAAATAATAATAATTTATAAATTATCAAGGATTCATGAGGGAGGGGGGAATGGAGAGGAAGGGGGAAAATGAGGAGCTGATACCAAGGGCTTAAGTAGAAAACAAATGTTTTGAGAATGATGAGGGCAGATCTGCTTGAGATGTATGAAACCCCAATAAAATTAATTTAAAAAAGAGAAAGAAATAAGAGCTCAGGATCCAGGGAATACACAAACAGAAATGGAAGTAAAATACCAGGAGCACATGGGGAAGGTGAGGAAGAGGGAATCGATCATAATGATCGATACAAAACTACTCCCCCACCCCACCTCCATGGGGACAAACAAAAGAAACCATGGGGTAGTGGTGTAAGATATGAAAATAATAATAATTTATAATTTTTCAAAGAGTCATGGGGGGAGGGAAAAAAGGGGCTGATACTGAGGGATCAATAGAAAGTAAATGTTTAGAAAATAATAATGGCAACATATGTACAAATATGCTTGATACATTTGATGTATGGATTGTTATAAGCACTGTAAAAGCCCCCAATAAAATGATTTTTAATAATAATTTTTAAACTTAGGGGGAAAAGCCCACCTGTGATCTTGAGTGTAGTTGACCTGTATTTAGAGACTTAATTTAATCATAGATGAGATGCATTGAACTCTTAGTGACTGTAAAAATTGGGAAATAGCATTAAAGACATTATGCCTGGAGAAACAAATAAGGTCATAAAAATATAGAAAAGACCAAAGTGCAAGTAAGAAGAGGCTTTGAAATTTTCTCTTGATTATACTAAAGTGAAGAAGTACATGAAAACATAAGAGAGCTGAAGGGAAAATTTCAAAGGGTTGCTAGAGAAGACAAATTGAAGTGTTATATAATGAAACGTTCAAATACTTGTAGTTAGAAAATCAAAAAGGAAGAACACACTCAATATTTCTCAGACTGAAAGAGTTGAAGAGAATTTTCCACCCTCAATTTGAAATTTTGAAGGATTCTATGAACTGAATAGTAAACAACATAGAATTCATCAAAAGATAAAAGGAACAAACAAAATCAATGTATAAAGAAAAAATCCTCACAACTTGACCAATATCATATCATAATAAAAAATGAAGTTGTCATTAATTTATTTCCTCTTGATTCCATACTAAATGCCTATAGAAGTAGTGGTCAGGAAATCAAGCATCATACTCCATTGTGTAAATCTTCAGCAGAGTGCTAAAGAACACTGAACTGGGGCTGACCTAAGCCATAATATTTTCATTGATTTATATGTATACACAAAAACTTGTAAATGAATATGAAGACTTAAGAAGAATCTATGCATTTGAATTATGGTGATCTTGAAGATAATAAACAAACCATAAACCATCCGGAGAGAAAGCCAGAATTCTCTTTAGAAGGGAGGATGTTAAGACTTGGTCTCATGTACGTTGGACATGTCACTAAAAGGGACCAATCCCTGTAAGAAGACTTCATGCTTTGTAGGCTAACCTTTCATTGAAAAATCAGAAGTTTTCACCTCAATTGATCGGCATAGTGTCAGCAGCAATGGGTTCAAGTGTTCTGAGGATGGTGCAGCACCAGGCAATGTTTAATTCTCTGGTGGAGGGTCATTAGGTCCTGTCACCTGTGGGTTATACATTGGGCAGCTAATCATAACATCGGTCATTTGAACCTGCCAGCCATTCTGTAGCAGATATATGGAACTGTTTACTTCCATAATGATTTACAGTGTTGGAAACCACAGGGCATAGTTCTACTCTTTCTTTAAGGTCATTATCAGTCGGAATCAACTTGATGGCAGTGGACTTGGTTTTTAAAAGCAGCATAACAATGATGAGGAAAGAAGCTACTGGCAAGAACTATATATTTGTTGTTCTTAAGTAATATTTTGTTCATTCAGAAGCACATTAATAGATCTTGTGTACATCTTCCAGGTTCCCTTTATATAATATGAAACCTTAAATGTGAAACTAATTTGTATTATAAGCCTAAATATTTACTTTTGGCTGTTTGTATAGTGACCTCGTGTGTTTCTGGTATTCCAATAGAGCTCTGTTTGTTATCTTGGATGACCAAGAATTTATTAAGTTATTTAATAATATGTATGCTTATTGTTATTTTCAAATAATAACTACTATTTAAACCCTAAAGATTGTATATGTTTCCTGGAGTGGCACAAGGGGTTTTGA
Organism: Tenrec ecaudatus; assembly: GCF_050624435.1. Taxonomy (NCBI): domain Eukaryota; kingdom Metazoa; phylum Chordata; class Mammalia; order Afrosoricida; family Tenrecidae; genus Tenrec; species Tenrec ecaudatus. Next base: position 29,198,384 of record NC_134540.1, read on the forward strand.
ACAATAACCACAAGTGTGGCCGCTTAAATTCAAACCACAGCACCACATAAGGAAGGTCAGGCCACCTGTCTCCATAAGATTACACACTGTGCAATATCCATAAGAATAATTCTACCCTAGCATACATGAGCTCTTCCCAAGTTGAAATTCAATCAACTTGTGAAACACAACACATGCCGAGGTTTTTCTTTATTTATCTGTCTTTGTTTTGGTTTAAGGATTTTATTGCAATAAAATATCCTCCTATGTTTGTTTTGACAACGTGGAACAAAAGTATAAGACTTTATTCTTTCTACTCAAGTTTAATATTTACTATCTGTGTCACAGTAACTTCATATGTGTTATATAGTCTAAGAAAAATAAAATCAAAGCAAGTTCACTGTCATTATAGGGTATTAATTTCAAACAACTTAGTAAATTTCCATTATGTACTAAGAATTCTATGTCCTTCTCTGACGAAAAAACATTACACATCTTAGAAGACCTAGCTCATTACACATCTTAGAAGACCTCTGTAAAATTTTATCCATTTGTAAAACCGAAAACAAGCTCCTTCCTCCTTGGTAGCCTAGCCTAGAAACTTTGTAATAACTTTTTATTGTTGTTTTGGTAAGCTCTATTTAGATATCTCACTCATCTCCTGCTTCAGAACAAACTGGACACCACCTAAGAACCACAGTAGTGAACTAGTAAGGTGGATCTGATTTTATATTTTTATACTATTTGTATTGATGCTACTGAGAGGGTACACAGCAGAACATATAACAGTTCACTCTTTCTACATGAACAATTCAGTGAAATTGATAACATTTTCAAGCTGTACAAGCGTTCTCACTCTTCGTTTTGCAGTTGTTCCTCATTCATTAACATAAACACACTATCCCCCCACTCTTTCCTTCTAATCTTTGAGTTCTATTCAATTTGATTCAATAGAAAGACATCCTAAAAAAACACAAAGCTTAAGGCAGACAATCTTTACTGGTTAAACTATTGTTTTCTTTGGAAAAGACTGCAGGGGATATCCTGTGCAGCAGCATCAAAGAAAATAAAGAAACAGCACATGGGATTTGGTTTCTTTATTTGAGGCCATGGCTCCTGTTCATTGGCTTAATAACATGTTTAAAGCTTTTCCATGGTGCCCAGGACACTGAAAATCTGCAACCTGCCATTGGAGTTATAATAATGTGCATCTATTCACTTGGAACAAGAGAAGAGGAAAAGGAATCAGAAAAAGGAAGAAGAAATTAAATGTTGGGCTAATATCTCAATGAACAACCATCTTTTCCTGAGAACAGAACAAGGTAGTGCCTAAAGATTCTGTAGAAAATTCTACACAAAATAGGGAAGTGCCAAGCAGCATTTACAGATTTTGTGGACTCCAGACTTTCTAGAGGCTGGAAGGATGGATAGACCGCTGAAACTATTGCCCTAAGATCATCCCTAACCAATAATAACAATTTTAAAAAATCCCCTGAACTCTTTTTACAACCAATGTATTAACATAAAAATAAAACTGATATGAGCATGATGAGCTCTTAAGAACTAGCTACAATGAGTGGTTCAAAATCAGTGCCAGGGAGGGGAAGGGAGGACTGGTAGGAAGTGATCAAGGGCAAGGTAACTGAGAGGAATTACTGAAATCAGAATGAAGACTGAACATGGAAGTGGGACAGGAGGAAAGCGTAAGGAAATAGAGGAAAGGAGTAGGAGGCAAAGGGCATACATAGAAGCCTAAATACAGACATGTACCTATGTAAATATATTTATGATTATGGGGGAAATAGACTTATGTGCATATATTTATAAGCTCAGTAGTAGGGTAGCAGGTGTACATTGGGCCTCCTCGGGTGCACTCCCTCAATACAATAGCACCTTGCTCAGCTAAACGGTCATTCCATGATACCCACCTTCCCAACATGATCACTGAAGACAGAGTGTGCATACCAAACGTGGTGAAGAAAGCTGATGGTGCCTGGCTATCAAAAAGATATATTGTCTGGGGACTTAAAGGCTTGAAGGCAAACAAGTGGCCATCTAGCTCAGAAGCAACAAAGCCCACAGAGAAGAAGCACACAAGCCTAAGTGAACACGGGTGTTCAAGGGATCAGGTAGCACACACCAAAAACAAAAACCATCATTGTGTGATCACCTTCCCCACATAAATGCTGAAGACGAATATGTGCATAAGTAAGTGTGGTGAAGAAGGCTGATGGTGTCCGGCTATTGAGCGTCCGGGAACTTAAAGGCTTGAAAGCAAACAAGCGGCTAGCCCAAAAGCAACGAAGCCCACATGGAAGCAGCACACCAACATGTGTGATCATGAAGGGCCAAGGGGACCAGGTTTCAAGCAACGAAGGCGAGAGAAATAATCATATTATCATGAATGAGGGGAGTGCATGTTGGGGACTCAATTCCCATCTGTAGACAACTGGACATCCCTTGCAGAGGGGTAGTGGGAAAGAGATGAGTCACTCAGGGCTCAGTGTAGCAATAATGAAACTCACAACCTTCCTCTACTTCTTAAACGATCCTCCCCTCCATCTATCATGATACAACGCTACCTTGCAAACCTGGTTAGACCAGAGGATGCACAGCAGTATAGTTGGGAGCTGGAAACATAGGGCATCTAGGACAGATGAACCCTTCAGGACCAATGGTGAGAGTTGCGATACTGGGAGGGAAGTGGGCATAGAAAGGGGGAACTGATCTCAAGGATCTACATGTAACCTCCTCTCTGGGGGATGGACAAAAGGAAAGTGGGTGAAGGGAGATGCCAGGCAGTGTAAAATAAGATAAAATAGTAATTTATAAATTATTAAAGATTCATGATGGAGAGGGAATGGGGGAGGAAGTGGGAGAGAAAAAAGGAAAATGAGCTGATTCCAGGAAGGAGTCCAAGTGGAAGGCAAATTTTGAGAATGATGAGGGCAGCGAATGTATAAGGGTGCTTTACTCCATTGATGTATGTATGGATTGTGATAAGAGTTGTATGACCCCCAATAAAATGATTTAAAAAAAAGAATAGAGAACAGCAAGAGGAAAGGTTAAATCAGAATTTTAGTGTGCAATGAATTTATGTTACTGGAGGTGGGGCAGTTCAGAAAATGGGGGTGAGAACAGTTACACAGCTCTTGAAACTGTGGACTGTTAAAATAGGCATTTCAGCTTATATACATAGTCTTAATTTTAATAATACCAAAAGTAAATAAGTACATTACAATGTTTAAAATGCAAAGAAGGAGAAAAGGCAAAGACTTGAGACTAAAGATGATAAACATTTCCTAGGGACAAGTGGGAGGGAAAAAATGTGAGCTGTAATTCATGGAGTACAGCGTTTCCATCTATAGAGATGGGAAAATTGCTTTGATTAAAGATGAGCGTGCAAGCCAGTTATCCTAAGTACTGTTGATAAATTGTATTGCTGTATAACGTTTAATTCATAAACTTGTTAGAGAGATACATTTCCAACAACAAATAATTAAAATAAATGAGTAGCTGTCAAGACCACTTATGTACACCCAAAAATCTCAAGGAATTTTGGTGTCATGATTTCATAAAACATTCAATTCAATTGGCCTAATAATACAGCTAGCATTTCAATTCTACTTATTCATTAAGACTTCTATTCACCTACATCAACGAAAAAAATGAAGAAAGTGAGGAACAGGAGGAAGCTAAGGGATATATGACTAATTGTTTACATGAAAAATTGTCCCCTTTGCGCTGAGACCAGAAGAAATGAATGGTGCTCACCCACCATTAGTGAACACTTTGATCAAAGGTTCTACAGAAGAATCTGTAAGTTCAAATCCATGCAATCTAAAATCTCATTGATAAATTACTAAAACAGTGGTTCTCAACCTGTGAGTCATGACCCCTTTGGGGGTCAAATGACCCTTTCACAGGGGTCGCCCAATTCATAACAGTAGCAAAATGACAGTTATGAGGGGCAACAAAACAATTTTATGATTGAAGGTCCACACAACATGAGGAACTGTATTCAAGGGTCGCAGCATTAGGAAGGTTGAGAACCACGGTGCTAAAACTACTGATTTCAATTATTATTGATTCTAAACGTTGGGTCATATTTTATGTGATTACTTTATGATTACTTCTGTTGATATTTCCATTATCATCATATCAACAGTCTACAGAGATGGAATTTAGGGGAAGCAGGTTTAGGTCACTTGTTGTTGAGCTACAGTGAGTATATTCTTGAGGATGTTATTTGTGGGGCAACGCAGATAAACACCCCTCCAAATAGCAGAAGGAAACAAAAGGAACTCTAATCTCATGTATACAACTTGCTATACTTTCTCTGAAAGTTAACTTATCAAAATTTCTTGAATAATTTTTGTGTTTTACTTGTAACACCCTTGATGCACTTTCACTTAGAAGTTTAAATGGTTATAATATCTCTTCAGCAATTATATATTACTTTAAATTACTTAGTTTATTCAAAGGATGACTCTGGAAATAAACACTCACTTGTTACTTAGGTTCACTTCACTCCAAGAGGTGAAGAACTTTGCAATTATCAAATAGGATTAAGAAGTGGCATTTAAAAGGGAGAAGATTAAACTAATGCTAATCCAGAATGTAGAGACAAAGATAAATATGTAGACAAATAAACGATAATGTTAATAGCTAAAATCTATTGATTGCTCCAACTATAATATCTTACATGATTGATTTCATTTAATCCACATAACAGCTTCTTGGCATCCTAATTACAGTTCTGTGAATTTCGTTATCCTCATTTCATAACTCAGGAAATGTCTTAGAGAATATAAACATTTTGTTTAAAATATCCACAGCAAGTGGTAGGGTTGGATTAACCATTGACCTGATGAATCCAGGGCAGGATCTGTAATACCTTGAATTTATTGCTTCTTGTTAAGTAATTATGAGTGTCACAAAGCCATATGATGCACTGTAGATGATACTCGGTAGAGGATATTATCATTTCTATTTTTTAAATATTTAATTTCAACTTTGATGAAAAATATTCATGTAAAATGTTTTAAATGTTTTCAAGAACTGGAGTAGGATAGCACAAGTGATTTTAAAATTTTCAATAAATACTAGGTACAACCAGACACAAATATGGATATAGACCCTTCCAGGCATGCACAGTTTCAGGATGCTACAGGAGAACTCAGGTAAATAGATGCTATAATCACCTTAAGGGGCCTGGGTAACATAGTTGGTTATATGCAGGGCTGCTAACCACAAAGTCAGTAGTTTCAACTCAATTTTATCATTTTATTGGGGTTTATACAATTCTTATCACAATCCATACATCATACATCCATTGTGTCAAGAACATATGTACATTTGTTGCCATCATCATTCTTAAAACATTTGCCTTCTACTTGAGCCCTTAATATCTGCTGCTCATTTCCCCCCTCCCTCCCCACTCCCCACTACCTCATGAACCCTTCATCATTCATAAATTATTATTATTTTATCATGTATTACACTGTCCAATATCTCCCCCCCGCCTTCTTCTCTGCTGTCCCTCCCCCAGGGAGGAGGCTATACGTAGATTCTTATAATCAGTTCCCCCTTTCTACCCCACATTCTCTCTACCCTCCAGGCATTGTCACTCTCACCACTGGTACTGAAGGAGTCATCTGTCCTGGATTCCCTGTGTTTCCAATTGCTATCTGTACCTATGTACATCATCTGGTCTAGCTAGATTTGTAAGGTAGAATTGGGATCATGATAGTGGGGGGGAGGAAGCATTTAAGAACTAGAGGAAAGTTATATGTTTCATTGTTGCTGCCCTGCACCCTGACTGGTTCATCTCCTCCCCACAACCCTTCAATAAGGGGTGTCCAGTTGGCTACCGATGGGTTTTGAGTCCCCACTCTTCACTCACCCACATTTTCAATGATATGATTTTTTGTTCCTTGATACTTGACACCTGGTCCCTTCGACAGCTCATGGTCACACAGGCTGGTGTTTTTCTACCATTTGGGCTTTATTGCTTCTGAGCTAGATGGCCACTTGTTTATCTTTGAGCCTTTAAGACCTCGGATGCTATATCTTTTGATAGCTGGGCACCATCAGCTTTCTTCACCACATTTGCTTGTGCACACGTTTGTCTTCATTGATCATATCAGGGAGGTGGGCACCCACTGATATGATTTTTAGTTCTTTCATGTCTGATAACTGGTCCCTTCTACACCTTGTGGTCAGACAGGCTGGTGTGCTTGGATGCTTCTCAACTATTGAAAGGATGATATGAATTGCTGCTCCGATAAAGATTTATAGCCTTGGGGACTCAAAGGGCTGCTCTATCTTATTGATTTGAAATCAACTAAATTACAATGAGTTTAATAGAGTTTATTTTAGATGAAGTAACTTTGGACACGGTATCAGAAGAAAGCAGGAAATAACAGTCAATTAATTGACCCATTTAGCCATCAGTATTTTGTGATATATTATAATTCTGGATCCAACACCTATGGCTATGATTTCATTAGGGAGGGAGTTCTCTGTTAATCAGATTAGATGGGGTAAATCCTGAGCCAAGTCACACCCTACTTTTCCTTCGGGGCATCTTTAGGTCTACTTTGGTAGAGAATGTGATTTGGGATACCATCCTTACTTTTCCTGTGGGATAGAGTTAGCTGAAAAAACAAACCACCCCTCCATCTAAGCTTTCTCTCAGTTTATAAGAGCCAGGTAGGGCACAGAAACATGTGGAGGTGCTTGCATATTCACGATCTTTGTCTGGAGTGGCAGAGGCTGCAGAGACCAGACACACCAGAGTCTTGGGCCCGCAGACTCCAAGGCGCCGCCCCTCGACTATGGGTACCTTCTCTTCTTCACTGAGACGGCAGAGCAGTGAGACAGGCAGCAGGAGGGATGGGCTTGTTAGTTTTTCGGGTTAGATATACCTCTGGTCCTTGGCTTCGCATGAGAAAGAATTCACTCTGAAGCCTCATTTGTGATGCCAGTGAGCTTTTATAAAGGTTAGAAAAAGTTTCCGGTTTTACACAGGCCTCCTCAAGGCACCTCACACCCACACATGGGAACCGGAGGCCAGAGAAACCCACAGTGGAAAAGAGTGTGGTGGTATCAAAGTTCCAGCCTTTCTTAGGGCCTTCCGCTGTGAGGCACGTAAATGGTGCTGGTTGACTCCATTGGCTAAATGAAGACCACCTGACTTAGATTGGGCCAATCTCTGCTACCGCCCACCTGAGTGTACCGCCCCTCCCTGCCTTGGAGACAGAATTTGAAATTGGAGCATGCACAGTAGACACCCTGGTCTCTGACAGCTTCCTAACCCAAGGATGCGAAGGCCAGAGGTCTATATGCTGAGAAATGGAGGATCAGATAGAGACTGGGCTACTGATTGGCACCTACAACCTTACTGTTTGCTGCTGATGACTCTGGTAGCCTATTAACTTCCCCCCAAAAGATCTTAGTTGTGACTATTGTCTGTGAGTTCTGTGAGGCCACTGCAAACAATGTATCCAACTCATCATATAAGTAAATTCCCAGGGGAGGAACTGTGGGTGTAGAATAGATAAAGATTGGAGAGTGGAGACATGTCTGACCCCTGTCTTGTGGCAACAGGGAAGCCAGAGGAGGTAAGGTATAGCCACCTCCTTTGCTGTCTATTGCAACCAGTCTCTGGGATAAGATATTCATCATATATGATTAAGAAAAGACCAGTTTAAAAGAGGATATCCCTCAATAAGATACAAAAATGGGTTCAAATATAACAACAATTTCATGGCTGAGCAGTGTTTCCTTCTGTTATGTACAGGGATCTATGAGTCGGTCAATTTGATGGAACATAACAAGGGGAACAACTGAAAATATGTCAATAATTCTCCAACTGATTGCTAAATTTAATGTATTTAAAATTAAAAAACTAATGAGAGATGTATATGTATGCTATTGTATGTGTTTAATGACCTGAAAACACTTGTCTGGATAACGTGAAAAGAACTAAATGTTCACTAGCATTCATTTATAATTACATAAAATAGAATTGAAGACAGTACTGAAATATTTTTATGTAATAAGCAAACAGTTATTTTTAAAGGGTGATTCAATTTTAAAAGAGTGTAATACAAATTTAATAATATGTAACAAATATCATACTCAGATAAAATTTTCTCTTAAAGTGAGGACTTGAAAAGAATATCAGTAATTGTAACAATTTTTTTTCTCACAGAATATACTGCAAAATCTGTTTCATAAAAGTGAAAATTAGGGTTAACTTCACTATTGGATTTTAAAGAAAAACTCTAAGGTAGGTAAAATTTGCTGTGTCTTGTAAAATAAAACATAAATATATAGAAACATTTTATGTAGAATTATATCCAGAGAGGAAAATAATTTAAAGTAATTGCATGATTAGCTTTAAATAATGAACTAATTAATTAAATATTGCCTAATAGTGTAGCACAAATGTTTATTCCATATTCTCATTATAATCAAATGAGTCTCAAATTTAATCATTTCAAAGTATATGTATAGAACCTTGTATATAAGTAACTTATAAAATTATTTAGGAACTCTAACATAAGTAGTAATCAGAATAAGATGTCATGTATATGATGAGTATCAATTTTATATAGATTATATTAAAATATGCTTTTTAATATTAATTTAATCACAAAGATTCAAGGAAATTCAACTTATATTTAGAAGGAAAAAGTCAGACAAACTATTATTTCAATGTATTAAAGGAATATTATTATATTTTTCCTACTTTGGAAAAATATTTTTACAAGGATCAGAACCTAATTAGAGGGAGAAATGATCATTTTGTACCCATTCTGTACAGAGTTAGGAGAGTGGTCGAAGTGGTAAGCAGAGCAGTATATTTAGTTGAATTCTGAACATTGAGAAGTGGGAAGTAGGTTGTCAGGCTTCATTGTGTATCTTTTAAGAACTATACAGAAGCATTTAACTGTGTGGACTATAACTACGGACAACATTGAAAAGAGTGGGAATTCCGTACACTTTTTCATGCTCATATGGAAACCATACATGGAACAAGAGGCAGTTTTTCTAATAGATCAAGGATCCCGCAGGTGGTTTAAAGCAATGGAGGAAGGCTTATTAACAACCTGTCTATGTTGATGGCACAGCCATGTTTGCCGAAATGGAAGGAGACTAAAGCACTTACTGATGAAGATCAATGACTTGCAGTCTTTAGTGTGGATTGAAACTCAGTGTGCACACAGCAAGAATCCTTGCAACTAAGTAGACCATCATTGAAAATGGATAAAAGTTTGGCATTTTCAAGAATTTCATTTTAACTTTAATTTAAAAATCACACTAATAGAAGCAGGAGTCAAGAAATAAAATGGCATTGCATATTGGACAACACTACTGTAAGATCTCTTTAAAGTATTGAAGATGAAGATGACACTTTAGAAAGTAAGATGTGCATGACCCAAGCCATTATATTTTCCATCTTCTTTCATGTATTTAAGATTCATACAATGACCAAAGAAGACTGAAGTAGAATTGATGCATTTGAATCATGGTGTTGGTGAAGAATATTGAAACTATCATGAACCGCCAGAAGAGCAAACTAATCCCTTGAGTGAAGTATAGCCAGAAGCAGGAATGGAAAGACTACATATTATGCACTTGTGAAAGTTATCAAGATAGATTAGTCTCTGGAAACAGATATCACGTTTGATAAAGTAGGTCAGCTAAAAAGAGACTGATCTTAAGGACATGGATTGACACAGTGGCTGCAACAATGGTTTCAAACAGAACAACAGGAAGATGTTACAGTACTGATGGGTTGGTAGCTCTTTCAGTTACATGTGAGGTCACTATGAGTCAGTACAGAGGCTCTCTGCTCCCACAGATTTACAGCCTTAGAAACCCTGCATAAGGTTGCTGTGAGTCAGAATGACAGTGTCTAAATGATCCTTATAAAACCAAATGAAAACCCACGATGTTAAAGTCTGCATTATCACACTTTAACTTGAGAAAATCAATAGCTTTATTTTTTTCCCTTGTAGAACCAACAGATGATTCCCTAAGAGAAACTTAATGGAGGCAAGTAAAGTTCTTCAGATGGATATGCTAAAAATCACGGATAATTTGAAGCCATCTTAAACATTATAGAGTCACACTTCTTCCTTAGTTAATGCTTATATGCCAACCATTGAACTCAGTGTATGTTCGTTCTATTTCATCTTAATTCTAATAATCTTTGATGCTGTGTGAAAATGGGGTGGCAAGAACATCTGTCCTCCTCGACGTCTATGAGAAGAGAAAATCAGCAACAGCTTCAACCCAAGGCTAATTCCTATGAAGCAGAAGACAGAAATCTGCATTTTCACATATAACATGTTCATGTAAATAACAATCATATATCATACACAGAGGAAACTAATGTGCAAGATAGTTGCAGTTTGCAAAAAGTTAGAGCATATGGGTTATTTACATATCAAATAGAACCTCTACTTCTCTACTGGATTTAATAATTCTTAATAACAGCCACACAGAACTTAGATAGTACTCATTATCATGGGGTTTATGAGGGCGGTAACAGGTTAGCATTTGCGGTGCAGGATCAATCAGGATCAGCTCTTCCATCAGGATCGCCTCCTCTCCGCTATGCACACGCAGATGTCTAACTGGCCTCTCAGTCCAACTTCTGCTCTGCTTAGGAAAGTGTTATAAAGATAGTAGCTGTACAGTTGAGTGCTCAGACACAGTATTCCAATAGCAGGTCTTGACTAGAAGATGCTCAGCTCTCTCACTCCAGAACCAAAGGTAGCAATCTAGCTCTGCCTACAAGAGTATCAAGGAACCAGTTCCACCAGGAAGGCACCTGCCAAAAGACTTTCCCCTCTCTGACTTCATGGGGTCCGGGGACTGAGCCCCTCCAAGTGCCTAGAAAGACCATATTCCAGAAAGGTCAGTTAGCTCCTGAATTGTATCCTGACTGTCTCCCGATCATTGCTTCTATTGCTGCCATTTCTCTAATGCTTGCCATGTCATCTCTCACTGGCTCCTATGCAGCAGATTCACTCATTGTAACTTTTCATTTAATTTCTTGGCTGATTTTATTCAAACAAAATGACATGCTTGACAACTTCAATCTTTTCTCCATGCTTCATGATATCATCTATTGATCCAGGTGGTTCTTTACATATTGAAGACTGCAATCTTTGATTTTTATCAGCAAGCACTTGAAATCCTCCTCCTTTTCATTAAGCAAGGTATTGTCATCTGCATATTGTGTTAATAAGTCTCTGTCCATCCTAATGCCAGGTTCTTCTTCATATAGTCTAGTTTCTGCTCAGTAGGCAGACAGAAAAACTAGGGTTATTGATACATCCCTTTCACACACCTTTCTTGATTTAAACCACACAATAGTCCCTTGTTCCATTAGGAAAATTGCTTTTTGATACATGTCCATTTGGAAAATTGCCTTTTGATCCATGTACAAGTTTCACACGAGCTCAATGAAATGATCTGCAGGTTTCATTTTTCCATTCCTCTCAGTTTGGGCCATAGTTGACTTTCATCCACACAGTCAAATGCCTGTGCCATAAAACACAAATTACCTGTATACCCCACTTTTTGCCTAAATCCATCAGATATTAGCAGTAAGATCCCTTGTGCTACATCCAGTTTGAATTTCTGGCAATTCCATGTTGATGCACTGTCAAATTGTCTTTTAATTATTTTCAGCAAAATATAAGTTTCATGTAATATCAGTGATATTGTTAGATAATTTACACATTCTGTTGTTGTACCTTTCTTTGGAATGGGCACAAGCTTGGATTTCTTCCACTATATTGTCCAGGTAGCTCTCTTCTAAATTTCTATGCAGAGATGAGTAAGCCTTCCAGTGTTTCATCTGCGTTTTTCAAATATTTCAATTGGTATTACCTCAATTCCCAGAGCTTTCTTATTTTGTTAATACCTTTGGTACAACTTGAAATTGTCCTTCAAATTTCTTCAATTTTTGATAATGTGATATCTTCTTGAAGTGACTGACTAGACAAAGTCTCGCGTGTGTCTGTGTGTGTGAATTCCTTCTATCTTCTTTTGATGCTTCCTGTATTATTCAGTACTTTGCTCATACAGAAAGCATTCAGAAATAAAACTTGAGGCTTGAGGTTTTCTTCAATTTTTTCACTTGAGTTACACTGAGTGAGGTAGTTAGGTAGTTACATAATTCCGTGTCAACTTGAAGTGTAGGGGTGGGTATGTCCTGTCAATCAGGTCACATACAACCTGATGGTGCCTTCTTGAGGGCATGACCTCCTCATTAGGAGGATCCTGGGAATCTCTCTCTCTCTCTCTCTCCCTTCACTTTCCTCTTGAGGAACCACTCAGTGACCTGTGTGAGCCCTGAAAATATGTCCACCTCCATTGGATCCACAAGACTTTGCACCCACTTGCCAGTGATCTTCCTACATTCTGCATCATTACATGTAGCTACATACGTCTGAAGAGGGATTTATGAACTACTACCAAGTTTAGGGACTAGTATCTGAACTTAGGGACTTGATCTGGACTAGGCTAGGATGTTTTCCTAATATATAATTACTTCTTGATATAAAGCTCTCTCTCTTGATTTGTTTCTCTAGTCAACTCAGCCTGAGACACATTTTTTTGGTACAGTGGCTCTGTGAATTCCTTCCATCTTCTTTTGATGCTTTCTGTATTATTCAGTATTTTTCCCAGAGAAGTTTTCAGCATTGAAACCTGCGGCTGGATTTTTTTTTCTACAAGTCTTTCAGCTTGAGTTATACTAAGTATGGTGTCTTCCTTTTGGGCTTTTCAAATCCAGGACTTTGTACATTCTTTGTCTTCTCAAACTGCTATTTGAAATGTTGTGTTAAGCTCCTTTACTTCATCAATGTTTCCATTTGCTTTGGCTACTCTACATTCTAGAGCAAGTTTCAGAGTCTCTTCTGACATCTACTTTGGCATTTCCTTTGTTTCCTCTTTTTAGTGGCGCTTTGCTTTATACATTCATGATGTAACCCCACAATGCATCATATCTTCAGGCATTAGTATTCAATGTATGAAACCTATTTTTTCAATTCAGGTGAGACTTACTCCTGGTGATAGTTTTGTTCTCCAAGGACATTTTGTTCACTTTAAGTTGGCTCACCCTGAGCTTGCATATAAGAAATTAATGAAGTCTCATCCAGCCAAACATCCACTGTGCTTTTGCTGATGAAATTGAGTTTCTCCATCAGCTCTTTCCACAGATACAAACCATTTTATTCCTATCTATTCTATCTGACAAGTTCACATGTGTAATTGCCATAAATGTTGTTGAGAAATGGTATTTATGATCAAGAAGTCATTGGTCGTGAGATTTTCCATCATACAATACCCGGGTTTAATTCTACCACCAAGGCCACATTTTCCAACTACTGATATCTCCTCTTTTCCCAATTTTTGTATTCTATTTCACAGTAATTAGTAAAACATCTTGATTGTAAGTTTGATAGATTTCAAATGGAAGAAATTATTCAAATTACTAACAGCATTGTACTTCAATATGGATCTTGAAATGGTATTTTTGATCATGAATGTGATCTGTTCCCTTGAACTTGTCATTCTCTGCATAGTAAACCATATGCTTGTCTCTTTCAAAATGGCAAATTCTATTCATATCACTGATACTTAGGATATTGATTTTTTTAAATTCCATTTTTGAAATTTTTCAATTCTACTATGTTCATACTTGTACATTTCAAGTTCTGGTTATAAATGGAACAATTTGCAACTCTTTATTTTCATTTTGAGCTGTGCCACAACAGCATATGTTGGTCTTGAATGCTTTCTTCATTGAAATGATTAAAGTTGACCCTATTGTGAGGAGGAAGCTCTTCCCAAGTCATATTTTGATAGCATCCAACCTGAGGAGCTCAGCTTTTGGCACTACTTCTAACAATGTTCCCCTGCTATTCCTTAGTGATTCCATCAAAAATGCACCGTCTACGCCTTCCTCTTAGTCTGTTCTTAGTCTATAAGCTCTGCTAAAACCTAATATGGTTGACCCTGCTAGAATATAAAATACCAGGGTCATAGTTTCCGACATCCTAGCAACCCTCAAGTCACCAGAGTAAAACAAATTGATCAATAGATGGTGTTGGGAAAGGTCACAGTAAATTATTCCCTACATCACATTATTTGAATATCCGTTTAACAGATGTTTTAAGGTACAAAAGAGACCACAGTCTCATATATTGTTTAAAAATAACATTTCTTTCTGATATCAAAGGCAGTACTCGCTCAGGAGGCAGGGCAAGGTGATACCCTTGTTTAAAAAAAAAACAAACACTTCCTGAATCTTAAATAGGACAAAGACAAAACAAGGGCACATCATCCAGAAGAGGACGATCATTAGCATAAGGACAAAATAAGCTCTGAGATGTCACATACAGGATGTTAGTCAAATTAGACTTGGAAGAAAAGAAACCATCACAAATTCTTGGTTGATTTCAGATTAATACATCACAATTACAGAACCATGACCGGGACACATGCATTATGTTAACTAGAAGAACTTGCAAGGCAATCAGGGTACAACCAATCAGGGCATGATTCATGACCATGAGAGACCCAGTAACATCAAGGACCCACGCAGGCAAGCCCCTGAGTGCGCCTGTCCTGCTCTGAACTGGCTGGAAAGGGGTGGAGAGTACTGTGACCTGTGTTGTAATATAGACTGTATTAGGAAGTAAATGACTATATCAAGAATGAAACTTTCTAAAAAACTGATTATGTCAAAGGTTCTTTAATCATATCCCATCAAAAGTAATAAAATAAAATCTATGCATGCCTTTTACCCCCACTAATTTCTCATAGTTGTAATGAGGTAAATACATTTTCACACGCAAAATTAATTCAAGGAAGTGTGTTAGAATATAAAAATGCTTAGTAACAAAAAGTAGGTAAAATAAATTAAGGAATAAAATAAATAAAAACTGTATCAAAATAGTACTGATCAAGTATTTCTCATTATTAACTTCCCTCATCTTATATTCTATGAGCAAGCTATTCTATTAAATATTCCTGATATCAGTAGTTGGAAAATGTGGCCTTGGTGGTAGAATTAAACCCGGGTATTTTATGATGGAAAATTTCATGACCAATGACTTCTTGATCATAAATACCATTTCTCAACAACATATATGGCAATTACACATGTGAATATTTACCTATTCTTTATTTACTATGAATGTAGATTTTCATAAAGCCAATCCTGAAGTAAAAAATTAAATATAATTTTGAATTTCCCATATAATTTGTATCTTTAAAGAATTCTTTAATGTTTTTAAAAGACAAAGATGTCACTTTAATATCTAAGGTGCAAGGAACCACAGCCATGGGGTTTATAATGAATATATATATATATATATATATATATATATATATATATATATATATATATATATATCTGAGCTGAACAATTATAAGAAGACATAAAAATGGATACTTTTAAACTGGGATTTTAGTTAAGAATATTTAATATACTGTGGACGGCCTGAATAAAGCACATAAGTCTCAAAAGAAACATAACCAGATACATCTTTGTCATGCTTAATTTGGACAATCATCAGGAAAGACCAATCATCAAAAAAGGGCATAATGTTTTATATAAAGCAAATAAAAATATGAAAACCTCAGTAGACAGACACAATAGCACAATCATAAATGTAAGCATATCAGCCATCATGTTGATGGGATAGGTTCAAGAATGTTCTATTATGTAGAACATATATGTAAGGTTCATGAGTTGGCGCTCACTTAGCAATTAAAATCAACAACATACTAGCAGTGAATGTGCTGTGTACTTAATTCAGTGTGAATTTATATTTTCAAATAGAGTAACATTAATGTCATTTCTTTTTATATGGTTCTAAGAAATAAATGTGTCATTAAAATATTTTCCTGATTATATTAAAGGCCAGTAACTATATCTTAAAAAAATAAACATCAGACTTTATTTTGTTGCAAATTATTACCCCCGTCTGTCTTTTGCCAGAGAAAAATCCTTTCAGGTCTTTGAATTTCTGGTAGACAATGTAAATGCTTTAAAATTCAAATTAAGAAAGAAATTAATTACGTTAGAAAATTATCATCAACAATTGTGGCATCCCTGGAAACCTGGACGAGAGGACAACCACAAGAAAAATAATGTGAGGAGACCCTGCAGAGTGTTTATTTCAGTACATACTTCATTCATAAATAATTACATTTGGTGTATTCTTAATTTCTGAAATAATTCAACCCAAATATAAGGCATGCTTTTTGTTCTTGATGGTGTTTCTTTTCTAATTTTTCCAAATAGCAAAATCACAAGAAAGCAAATCTTTTGAGAATAATGATGGCAACAAATGAACAAATGTGCTTGAAACAATGGACACATGTATGGATTGTGATGACTTGCATGAGCCCCCAATAAAATAATTTTAAAAGAATATGGATATAAAACATCTCATAAAAATACTCACCAGACCCAGTGCCATTGCTGCTATTGTAGTCAGAGCAGAACTGCCCCATAGAATTCCCAAGGCTGTAATCTTTGTCAAAGCACCCTGCAACATATTTCCCTCAGAGGAGCTGATAGCTTTGAACTACCAATATTTCAATTAGCAGTCAAGTGTTTCACCATTGGGCCACAGGACTCTCTCACAAAATACTCAAAAGATTCCCTGTCATCCAGTTGATTCTGGCTCATAGTGACATTATAGGACATGGTAAAACTGCCCCATGTGTGTTTCTGGAACTGTAACTCTTTATGAGATTAGAAAGCCTCATTATGCACTCCACTCCCAAAATTCTGGGAAGTATAAATTCAATTTCTATAATTCAACTGATTCTACTAAGATAAACTCTATTATACTCACAAAACAAGCAGTGAATAATTTATTTTCAAAATTTTCTGTTTATCTTCAAAACAAAAAAAAAGTATTATTTTGTTGGTGTTCTGGTTTTATAAATACAAAATTTGAGGGGCAAATAATTTCTGGATTTTGCCAAAGCTGACTCATTTTTTTGTTCGTAGGTCATATGACTTATTCACAATTATGAGCTTCTAATTCAAACCAGGGACTTAGAGAAGCATAGATTCTTTGTACCACATCTAAAAATATAAGTAATTAGAATCCAAATAAAAATGCTCCTACAATTCAAATAATATTTTGTACAAGAGTTTCCAAAAGTATACAGATATTATAACTACTAAAATGAGAAATTCGTGTTTTTAAAAGTTACTTTCAACAGTTACATTAAATAAATCCCACTTTATTGTTTGGGCTAGCGGAGACCTGCCAGGTTCATTATGCTGGCAACAACTGCAGCCCTGGTGGCACAGTGGTTAGGAGTTGGGCTTCAATCTGCGTGGTTAGCAGTTTGAAACCACCAGTAGATGTGTGGGACAAAAACTGGATTTTCTCCTGCCAGTTATCCACAGTGTGTAACTATGAGTCCGCATTGACTCTATGGAAGTGAGTCATTATTTGTTTGTTTGCTTTTCGGTTAACTAGAATAGTCTGGCATCCTCTGCCAACCAAATCTGAAATCAGCATATGGCCAGAGATAATTTTGGAAAAGTTATGGGTGTAAAGTCAGATAAGTCATTAAACCACCATGAAGGACATGGAAACTACCATGAGATGTGAGAAAGTATATGCTGTATCTTTTTCATCCAATATGATATTGTGGTGGTTACATAATCTGTTGTCAATTTGAGACTATTAAGAGTGAAGGGGTGGAGTTTACCTGTCAATCAGGTCACAGCTTGAAGACATCACTTGGAGTCACTAAGGAGATAAATAGCTCACTGAAGGTAGGACACAGGACCATTCCCTGTGAGACATTATGGACAACGAACCTGATGAAGTAATGCTGTTACAGCTAGGGTCGAGCTGGAGGAGCCAGGAAGAGAACCATGATACATTGGGAGTCAGGCACTAGAGAAACCAATCAAAAAGATGGAGAGTAGATGTTTGTTTGAACTCAACCCCATGGTTGTTTTTCTTCTGTGGCTAGGCAGAGGTCAGATATAGCTATGAGGTTTACTGAGTTGTTTTCTGGAAAGAATATGGGAAGTTAAAGCTTTGATTAATTTGTTTGATTGTAGTCTTTGGTTATTCCTGTTGAAATGGCAAAAAAATGAATGTGATTAATGCATATTTGGAGCTCAGGGGACAAAATCGCCCCCTTGAATTTCTCAGAGCAGCTTACAGAAAATGGCTGACAGAATGTCAAAATGGCTGACAGAAAGCCTGGCTCTGGCATGATTCAGCCAGAAACCTAATCCCATATTTTGTATCAATAGAATAGGTTTGATAAAGATTAAGAAAAATTAAATAAGGATTGAATTTGACTTGTTTTATTGTTAAGTATGAAAATAAAGCCATTAAAATTTAATCTCTAGATGGGTTTAGGAAATGCCTGAAAGAAGGCTTTGAAAATATATGCCCCGCCCAGTGTTTTGGAGTACTCAAGACATTTACATTCCAAGAGATTTGTCTGGGGGCTGTCCAGTTTAAAGAAAGAGAAACTCTTTAGCTTTTTGAATCTTGAACTAGTGGTTTTTGTCAGAAGCTGGAAAAAACCTGGAACCATGAGGAAAATTGCTCTTTAGGACTGAACATTAAAGGGAGCTTATTGAGAGACGGAAATGCTTGCTATGTGACCACCTGGATCTACTTGTTGAGTGGAAGTGAAAGAAATGCAGCAATAAAGAATTGGATTGAGTCTGGCCACTTACACCCTTCGACCTGGTTTATAGGAACTAAAGGAAAAGATGAGAGCCGGTTGAATGGTCTGAAAGTCATGACCTAGCACAAGGCAGCTAGGCTTGTTGAGAATTTGTGAGGAGTCCATGATCTAATGGAGAGATAACCAACTGGCTAAATGTGGTAGCTCACATTGATTTCACCACAAACCAACCAGATGAAGAGAAGATTTTCCAGCCTGTGAACTGGTGCATAATGCTGCAGACTTTATGGATGGCCGGTCCTGAATTAGCTCTGCTTCTGGATGTGCCTTCACAAGGTTTCAACTGGGATGAATATTCTTCATTTCAAAGAATATGATTGTCTCCTTAAAGCATTGGGCTGATGTAAGTAGGATGTATAGAAATTGGATGCCCACATTTGGGGGGATAATTGCATGAAGTGGTTGGCCTACACACTTTCATAGATGGGGGAATAAATTCATAGGATTATAGGCTTAAGGTATAGGTATAACTTAACTACAGTTGTTAGGCATAGGATATTTTTGTTTTGTTCACTTATAAAATGTTATGTTTAAATGAGGGTGGCACTTATTGAATTGTATGTAGTTTAATTTTATCCTATTAGATTCAGTTATGATTTTATGATTGTTTGAAAATTATATATGGCTAAAGAATTATGTGAAAGTGTCAAATTGACAAGGGTGGTATGTGGTAGATGTCTGGCCAAATAAGTAAACCCCATCCCATGCGGAGCTGGTCAGAGTTGGCTGATGCAATTCTCTCCGTACCTTGCACTCAGCCACGTGTGTACTCTACCAGGAACTAGGAAGTGCTCCCTCATCTGGCTAGGAGCGCGGACGTGCCTGTGTCTACCAGTCACCAGCAGCCTTCCTCACCTGGCGAGGGGCGTGGACATGCTTGCATCCCCCAGTCACCAGTAGCCTTCTTCGGACGTGCCGGTGCCTGCCATTCCCTGACCACCTTACTAGATACGAGCCCAGGGCCAACCCAACCACATGTCACCCAACAAATAAAGGGTCGTTCCAGTAGCCCAGAGGTATGACTCCCCCAGCCCGGATGTTGTGGACTGTAGGACTTTGCCCAGGCAGGGGGTTTTCCCTAATAAAGCCTGCTTGCTTAAAATTCGGCTGATTTGGTTTCTGGCACCTCTCGACTACCTTATAGTAGATACATAATCTGTTGTCAGTTTGAGACTTATGAGTGAAGGGGTGGAGTTTGCCTGTCAATCAGGTGGCAACTTGATGACTTCATTTCGAGGTGCTAATGAGATAAATTGCACGTTAGAGGTGGGATGCACGCTCCCTCCCTGCAAGGAATATCTGATGAGAAGGCACATGAAATGACACTGATATAGGCAGAGCCCTGGGAGCTAGAGAAGCCACCTGGAGACCTCTGCCAATGCTGAGATGCTACCACTGCCACTGGATCCACAAGACTCCCCACCAACAAGCCTGTGATCTTCCTGAATTCAGCATCATTTCATGTGTTGCATGAGTCTGAAGAGAACTTTATAGATTAGTATCAGACAGACAGGCTAATATTGCACAAGTGGACTTGACTGAGCTGGGATGTTTTCATAATACTCAATTGCTCTTGTATATAAAGTTTTCTCCTATGCACATATGCATGTCTATGATTTCTCCAGTCTACCTGGCCTAACCCACTGAAGCACTGAAATGTGTTCACTTTGCAACTCTTCAGGAAAGACGGGGAGGCATTCCTGATTATTTCCTACTATCTGTTTCATCCAAACTAGTGAAGTTGAGATTTTCAAGATGTTCTTGGAATTCTTAGTGACTCTCACATCTACTCAGGCATCTGTTTGAACAGACTCTCTAAGAAATAAGAGATGGGGGAAGTTATCTGAAATATCCTGGTGCTTAGTTCAGTACATTTTAATGGAAGATTTAGGAATGAGAAGGGTTGCTGTGGAATTTGTGCCTCAGGTTCTGACTGACCAGGAAAAGAGTGTTGACTGGAAACATGCCATGCTTTTAACGATACGTTCGAAAGCAATCCAGACATTTTTAAAGGACATTGCTGGTGATGAAGCATGACGCTGTTCTTATGACCCTGCAAGCAAACATCAATCAAAACAATCAAAGATGTCATCACTTCACCCCAAAAAAAGCTCAAGTGTAATAAAGGTCAAGATGATGCTCATTTGTTTGTTTTTATGTGAGGGGGATAAGTTCATCCCACCAGATCACACAGCTTATCAAGCTTTCTATTTAGAGGGTCTGAAAAGATTGTATGCTTTCATGAATCAAGAAAGACCTGATTTGTGGCAGACAGGGGACTGGTTTTGCAACTACAATACACCCACTCAATGTGCAAGTTTGGGACAAAGAAAACAGCATGTCTCTCTTGCCCTACTCACCTGACGACCCTGGCATCACTCCATGTGACTTCTTTCTGTTTCTGTGGGTGCAGAGGGCATGAAAGGATAGCAATTTGACGATGTAGAAGAGATGAATAAAAAACAGAGGGAGGTGC